>NC_060269.1:96625038-96844853 GCF_021613505.1 Equus quagga
TGCAGTCCTGTTGGGATGCTCATCTCTGCAGTCCTGTTGGGATGCTCCTCTCTGCAGTCCTGTTGGGAAGGCCCCGTTTGTGGCCAGGCCTTGGAGAAACAAAGGCGAGCTACAGTTATGTCCAGTGAGGCTAGTCTCCTGCTGCAGAAACTGCTGAAGCTGTCTGGGAGAGGCATTCCCCTCACATGGCCCCGTGAGTAATCCAGGGAAGCTGTCATTAGGCCTGTGATGAGTCAGGATTACAGGTGTCAGGTAGCCTGGGGAGTGGTGGATACAGGCCTGTCCCCTGAGTCAGGCTGAGGGAGTAGCGGCTGGCTGGCGCTGCGAGGCTTATCTCCAGGAGGTCTGGGGGTGGCTCAGAGTTCTCTGGCAGAAGGATAGGGGCAGATGCTCCTTTGGGGAATCTAAGGGTTCTGTGGTTGACCCTGATCTGAAGGTGCCGCTCTGTGGTGGCCTGTATGACTCCTCTGTAAGGCTCGTTACGGCATCTTCTGCTGGGATTTCTCCTAAAAGGGATTTTGGCACCTCAGGCACAACTCCAATTCCCCCATTTGGCAGATCAGGAGATTAAGGCCTGGAGAAGTTTCCTAAAGCCATCCCAGTGATTTAACAACAGAATGGCAAAAACATCCTGGGCAGGGTCAGAGTGATGTCCGCTCCATGAGAGCCCTCATTTATCGATGGTTTGAAATAGTATTAAACCAGTGGGATAAATGAGTGTTTTAGTCCCTGCCCTGCCAGCAGTCTACTGTGAGACCTTGGACCAGTCAGCATCACTGCGTCTCGGCTCCCTCACCTGTATAACATATCATTTCCAGTCCTCCATGCATCACTGTTCTAATTATTGTATATACATTAAGCCATTTAATCCTCAAAACAACCCAATGAGGTGGGTACTATTGTCATCCTCATATTAAAGATGAGAAAACAGGCACAGAGGTTGTCATGTGACTAGTAAGTGCAGAGCTGTGGTGCGAACCCAGGCCGCTCAGCTGCAGAATTCTTGCTCTAATCACTGTGCTGGGTGTGCTCTGATACCCTGGTCATCAACTTATTGCTGTAAAAGCTCTGCGAAAATATCCTCAAAATTCCCCCAAGTAGGGTAGGGCAAAAGACTTGGTTTATTAAGAAAAACATTTTTTTTCAAGGCAAAACAAATAAATAAAAAGAGATAGAGGGAGAACCTACAGATTAAAAGAGATTTAAGAGACACATCAACCAATTACAACATTTGGACTTTATATGGATCCTGTTTCAAGTAAATAAATTGTAAAAAAAAATGTGAACATTGACTGGATATTTGATGATATTAAGGGATTATTGCAGATGTGATAATAATAAATGGCTTTGTCAAAAAATTGGAGTCCTTACTTTTTAGAAAAAGATGCTGAAATATCTACAGATTATATACTGTCTGGGATTTGCTTCAAAATAATCAGAGGATGGGGAGTGAATGGGAGTATAGATGGAACAAGATTGCCCATGTGAGGGGCTGGCCTGGTGGCGCAGCGGTTAAGTGCGCACGTTCTGCTTTGGCGGCCCAGGGTTCACCGGTTCGGATCCTGGGTACAGACATGGCACCGCTTGGCACGCCATGCTGTGGTAGGAGTCCCACATATAAAGTAGAGGAAGATGGATATGGATGTTAGCTCAGGGCCAGTCTTCCTCAGCAAAAAGAGGAGCATTGGCAGCAGTTAGCTCAGGGCTAATCTTTCTGCAAAAAAAAAAAGATTGCCCATGTGTGTCATTGTTGAAGCTGGGTGGTGGGTGCATTAGAGTTTATTATACTCTCTACTTTTGTTTGGAACTTTCTTCTATAAAAAGTTTTAAGAAATCACCCTGTATAAATTCGTATTTTATTCTCTCCGAAATGTCAAAAGAACCATGGATGTACTTCACAAGGCAAGTGGGAAGAACAGTCGTCTGTGAGGAGAGAGGGGGTGGGCCACTGCTCAGAAGATTCACCTTCCAAGGGTGTCATTTATTTGAGGGTGACCCCAGTGCTTTCTACATGGCAGATACTCAACCAATTCTTCTGGGCTGCAGGAATGCATGAGCATACAAATGAACCAATGTGAATGAATTTGGTCCACAGTGAGTGGGAGAACCATTCTGTCATAAGATCAGGAGTAGAATCTAATTTCTGGGCCAAATATAAATGATAAAATGCTTCTGTGTGTTTCCCAGTTAACCAAATTGTGCATTTAAAGGCATCTTTTTCTACCATGATCATAAAAAGAAGCAAAATACTCCTATACCATTTCACCTTATCCTAGGACAAATGTGCTAACACAAAAATCTTCACTCTGAAGCCATGTCCCCACCGCCACACCTCTCAGAGCCCACGCTCTGCTCTGAGCTTCATGGCCATTGTTTTTACTTGTCTAGCCCAGCATCCCTCCCAATTCTTCTGATTACCCCAAGTTCCCTCTGGGGAGCCATCATTTCCCTACAATCCTGGCTCCAGGATTGTCTGTAACCCACACTGGCCAATCATAGCATAGCATTCCTCTGGCCACAGTGATGGGTTTAGGGATGGGAATTTGACTCAAACCAAGTGAACTAGGCACAATTAAAACTAGTCCTGGGACTTTTGTACAAGTGACTGAAAAAGAGACACATATTTTGCCTTTGGACTTGAAGTTGCAAAGAGACATACCTATATGAAGGGATAGCTTGCTTGATAAAGTAGTGTGGAGGTATATCAGATTCTTCCAAGATCATTTGAACCCTAGATCCAGCTGTACCTGAAGCCATACACAGTGTTCTGCATGTGGTTTGCTAAGACTGATTCTGAAATACTACCAACACAGTCTTATAGTAGCAAGTCACATAGGGAATGAAGATTCTATTTTAAGGCTAGTGTTGCTTTCTAAGCAGAAAGAAGAGCTATTAACTTTTATACTCTTGTATTTGATTACAAACTACAGATGTAGACATGGAGTAGAAAATTGTGTCAGTTCCACTGGTTGGGTAAAACATTTGCAGGGATTAAGACCAATCTTTTGACCATTCCATGCATTCTTCTTGAGAGCTGAGAGAAACCAGGTGGTTAGACAGACTCCTGTGCAGGTGAAACCCGTGGATGCCTGAGTGTCTTGCCCACGTATGTGGTAAGGTGACTTCACCCTGAGTGCTCAGCCACCCTGGTTATGCTTGGCGGTAGCATCAGATAGATCCAGATTGTGGTGATGAGTAACGAAGGGCTTTCCCAGCTTCAGACACAGGATGAGATCATATTTCACCCGTTAGCCTCTCCCCGCCCCTTGTGGAGGTTCTGAATGGAATGATTGAAGTTTCGCCTTCAGGTGCCATGAAGGTTCAACAGCAATTCACCACTTAGTGAATGGAATCTCTGGGTCTGGCATCGTAGATCAGGGTTGACAACATGTCTCTTTGTATGATGATGAGAATAGATATTGTTAGACCAACTGTGAGACCTTGGGCAACTTACCTAACTTTTCTCTATTTGATTTCCTCATCTATAAAATGAGAACAATAATAGTACCTATCTCACAGTGTTGTTGCGAGGTTAAATGAGTTAATAACATTCGCGCGCTTTGAACAGGGAGTGGTACCTTGTAAATGTTAGCTGTCAGTATTACTGGAAAATAAGAATTTCCTGCCTTGGACAAACATTTCCTGTAGAACCTGGATATCTGAAACAAAGAGAAGGCAGAAATAGGATTTATGAAAATTGTGAAGCGCTCTATGAGAGTGTGCAACACTTCTCAGACATCGGTGCTGTGAAGTCACGTCTTAGTTTTCTGAGGTGGGGAGTTGGTTGGAAAGCTGGATTGGAAGGTTCGCAACAGGGGATGAGGTGGGCTTTGTTTAGGGTTCTGCTGGTGACTGGTCACAGGCAAGCTAACTAAAGTCTTGTAGCCACACCTACCCAGACAGTGGTTTCTGTGAATCTCAATAGGGAAGCTGGCAGGGGTTGAGAGAGTTCTTTGAAATATCCAGATGTCACAGGAAACGGTAGTAATTCAAGACTCGGATCCGGCTTTAGCCAACGTCTTAAGGAGATGGTGAGGCAAATGACAACAAGCAACTTCTAATTTTTTAGAGATGAAATGGTTTTGATCTAAGTTTGTAGAATGCTGTTGTTATAATAGTTCTTTTCTTTCCTTCCCTGCCTGCCTTTTTCCCTTTCTCTTTCCTTTCTCTCTCTCCTTCTCTCTCTCTCTGTTTCACAGGAAGTATATGCTCCCCTATCCAGAGGTAACTACTTTTAACAGTTTGGCATATATCCTTCTATTCCTTTTTCTATATATTTACACAGACATACACTTAGAAATTGTTTTGTAGGTGGGTTTTAAAAATTTTTGTATAAATAGGATAATATTTTGAGTTGCCTTCTAAATTATTCCTTTTCACTTAAAATGTCTTTTCCTTCCATGCCAATACATATAGATCAATCCCTCTCTTTCAAATTGTTGCTTATGATTGCATTATTTGGGTGGACCATAGTTTTATTTATCCATTCGCCACTTGATGGAATTTGGGTTGCTTTCCATTTTCTGCTCTTACAAACAATCTTCCCATAGCCCTCTTTGGCCACATGTACTGTCCCTTTACATTTAAAGATAACTTGCTGAAACTGTTTTTAGATTTAAATCACAGAATACATTTTCGTTTCACTCTAAAATTTGCCAGTCCCCGTTGGGCCTTGGTGAGTTTGAGCCTTTGGACAGCCACATTTTATTGCTGGTTAAAACCATTTCTCACTTTTTCAACCAAGTATGGCCAGGTAATGGTGATGGCCACAGAAAGGGGAAATGTACATGTTAATAAAGCCTTCCATGCTCTTAAGATCCATTTACAAGTGTCACAGTCAGAGTGGTAACAAACATTTTTTAAAATCCTCAGAATTTCAGAGATAATCCTTCAGCTGTGTAGCCTGGCAACGTTTTGTACCACTATAAAATCTACCTCTTTTATAGGCACCAGTACCCTTCATTTTTAGTTAAATTATATGTCATGTACACTGTGCTGGCAAGTCTGCAGCTGAATGTCCGTCTCCACAAGATGCTCATCACTGATATTTGCGGTTATCATCCTGGACAGTCTGTCCACTTCATCATCTTTGTTTAATAAAACACTTCTGTTTTAAAAAGCACGAGGCCCAGATCTGCTGAGTCAGATGTGATGTTATCTTTCAACTGCACAAGCTCAACCACAAGGATCTGGGAAGTTTATTATCTGACTCAAATCTGTCAGGAACTCCTCTGCTGTCAACGGACCACAAACCATGGAGCTAAGGTTGGTTCAAAGGTTGTCTACTGACTGAGTAAGTGACTTGATATTCTGAGATGGTGCTACTCAACGTAGTCTGTGAACTCTTTTTGACTGGTCCACAATGAGACAAGCTGCTCATGCCAGAATGCAAACCAACACATTATTTCATTCACCAAGAAAGTCTTGCTACGAAAAAATGTTGACTGAAGAGTGTGCTTCGTGATGCAGTTGGTTTACATTCTGGTGCAAGCTCCTTAACGTGCACACTGGTCTGTGAACTACATTTTGAGTAGTACTGTTTAAAGTGCTTTATGAAATTGAATGAATAAGTGAATGAATGAATGAGACACATCTAAGATGGATTAAATGGCTTTGTAGGGTTGGGGTGGAAGAGTGGAGGGGAAGATGATGATTAAATCAAATTTTCTCTTGTAATGGGACAATGTTCCTTGCCTGCTTTTGAGCTGCCACAGAGAGGGAAAGTTGTTTAAGGCACAGAAAGCCTACCTGGCACCATTGCCTGCACCACTATCGTTCCCCATCCAATGCCTTTCCCCTTCTTACTTTTTGCCCTTCCTCCTGTTATCTCCTTTTCCTGTGCTTCTGGTGTGGGATTTAAAGAAGAAAGCAGAACCATATATGGAAGGCTCATTGTATGGTCTATATTTTACACACAATTAAATACAATTCTCACCACAACTGGGCGAGGAAGGTATTACTGTCTGCTTTGTAGGTGCTCAGAGGGGTTCAGTCATTTGGTCGAGGTCCCATATGTCATAAAGTGGCATAATGTGAACCTACGTCTGTGTTGTTCTCTCCTGGTGGTTTTGTTTCCTACTCTCACATCCAAGGAGTGTGCTAACAGAATCCAGGTCCTGGACAGAACTTTAAAAGCGCCCACACTGACACACGAATGTTCCATTTTAGAACTCTGAGGCTCCACACGTTCAGTTGCCACCATCCTTCCACATTGACACTTTGTGTTACATGCTTGTGTGTCCTTGTAGGTTGTGAATGCCTTCATCTTATCATCTTTGTATCCTTTGCAGTAGTGTATGGGGCTTTGAAAGCAGCACATGCAATGGGTTATTGCATTAAATACGTTAGTCTGTAAACTTCTTTATCTGCCTAAGATAAATATCAAATGAATGAGACTCAAACACTTAAATTTGAAGTCATGTTATGGTGGGAAATCTATTGAGCATGTGTGTCGCCCAGTAGAGCAGCGCACAGTGAGGAGGCCATCCTCCTGAGAGGCACCCCTCGGTATCCCTGGGTTATGGCTTTTGGAATTTCTTACTAGTTTCTTGACGGCAGGAACTGGGCCTTTTCTTTGTTGGTTCTCTAGTGCCTAGCACCTTCCCTGGCATTCAGTTCCTGGCGCTTGAAAAAATATGTGGAATTGTTGAATGTGCTAAGTTGTCAGCATTTCCTCCTAAACTGCTGTTACTAGCACTCACCATCAGCCACTGTGTGGTTCTTAGATTAAAAAATTATATCTGTCTTCTGCTCCTGGGTTTCCTGGTCCAGATCCAACATTTTCTTCTTCCATTTCCGTCTCTGCCAGCTCCTGCTTTGCATCAGGCACAATTCCATGATCAGAAGCACGGCTGGAAGGAGGGTGTGGGATGTGGGACCACGGGCCAGTTGTTTCTCCAGAGCACATCTCCAAAAGGGAGATGTTGACAGTTGTTAGAACTACAGTGAAATGAAGTTTGAGGAAGCAAAATGAAAAGAAGACCATGAGGCCTACGGAGAAGGTAGTCACTGGGGAGCACTGATGGCTCAGGCCCCACCCAGACTTGCCTCTCCATGTTAGAACCTGGCTTACCTCTCAGACTATCGAATATCACATTCTCCCCAGGAACCCAATGGAGGAGCCAATTATACCTCTGACCTTCCTAGGGATAGAGTATTTCTTCCTTTGGGCAGAGAGTCAGGCCCTCTATAAGCAGGAGTGCCAGATTAGAGGGAGGGACCCTGTGGGCACAAGGCAGGCATCCCTGGCCATCCCAACCACATTCCTGTCTTCTTGTTTCCTTTTGTAGCATTGAGCCTGTGAGACACAGAACTTCCTAGGCCAGTTCACATTTATCTGTTTTTGAGAATCTCTGTATCCTACTCTCTGGGTCGTGTACATAATTTCCTGTTTGGGGTCACTATATAGGCAAGTCCAGAGTCCCTTGCTAGAGTTTTCAAGGATCTCTTTTTACTCTGTCCCCTAAACTGGGGCTGTCCATCCATGCACCATGCGTCAACTGGCTCATTAAATCAAACCAGAACCAGTTTTTTGCTATAGATTTCCTCTTTGTCTCCTGTTGAGTGTGGCTTGCTTTGCAGTTGCTCCCACTTTCCTGGCTTGGTTCTCTGATATTGTCTTGGCCCAGGTATTAGTTGCCTATTCCTGTTGTAACGAATCACCACAAACTCAGGGGCTTAAAACACAACACAGTTGTTTCAGAGGTCGCAAGTCTGAAATGGGTGGGCAAGCCTGCATTCCCTCTGGAGACTCTAAGGGAGAATTCATTTTCTTGCTTTTCCAGTTTATAGACATTGCCCACAGTCTTTGGCTCACGGCTGTTACATCTTTTTTTTGGTTGGGGGCACTATTCTGCCTACCACAGCCCCACTGGTTTTGATGACCTCTTGGATTTTTCAGACCATGGTCCTCTCCCTCCATGGCTGTTTTCAGCTCTGCCCATGCTCATATTTTTGACAACTCTTGTGTGGATTTGTCTATTTCCCTTTGTAATTCTATTAGGTTTTGCATTATGAATTTTGAAGCATTGCTATTAGGTACATAAATATTTAGGATTATTAAGTCCTCTTCACTAATTGACCCTTTTATCATGATGAAATAACCCTCATTTTCCCTCATTATAGTCCTTGGTCTGAAATCTACTTTGTTATTAATGTAGCCACTCCAACTTTCTTTTGATTAGTGTTAACATAGTATATCTTTTTCTATCCTTTTACCCTAACCTATTTGTATCTTTGTTTTTAAGGTGACTGCCTTAGTTTTTTACCCAGTCTCACAATCTCTGCCTTTTAATTGGAGTGCTTAGTTAATTTATGCTTAATGTGATTATTGATATATGCAGTTTAGAAAGACCTCTCTGGAGGTAGACTGGAGACAGGGAAACCAAGAACTCTGTTGCAGTAATGAAGGTGAGAAAAAAGGTTTAAACCAGGACAATGGTCCTGGAGATGGAGTGGGACGGGGGCCGTATCTGAGAGACATTAAGGGTGTACAACCAATAGAAATGGAGCTTGGGCAGAGATTTGTTGAGTCATCGGTATAGGTAGTGGATGGATTCCAATGTTTTGAAGATGTACTATATTCATAAATAGATATTGCATAAATATACTTATTTTTGAATTTTTTAATTGAGGTATAATTGACATATAACATTAGTTTCAGGTGTAGAACATAAACATACATATTTATATTCATAAATATATATTACATCTTCCAAACACTGGAATCCATTCAGGTACTTACACTGATGACTCACAAATCTCTGTCCAAACTCCATTTCTATTGATTGTACTATTGTACTTGATTGTACTATTGTCTGTATATGTGTGTACGTGTATATATATGGACAGGAAGCTAAACATCTGACGACATTTCTGATCTTGGGATCATTGCATGAAGCCCAGACTCTCTCTAGGCAGAAAGAGGGATGAGGGGAATTTAAAGACACTATAGGATGAAAGATATTAAAAGACTAGCCCAATAAAAATAGTGCCAGGAATACATGAAGGCATTGTTTTAGATGTCTGGATGGTTTTGCAGATTATTTGGTATTATACCACCTCATGTCTAGTTTTCTGTCTTTACCCAGACTATGTTGAATTCAATGCAAATGGTATCAAAATATAATAAACGATAATAAGTCCCCAACACACAGCAGAACCATGTTTGAGAAATTCACCTTCTCATAACTAGAGGGACCTGATAGAGAGCAGTTTTACTCTGGAGTTGGTTGACTTATCACTAATTTTGTCATTCATGAGAGCATTAGAGTAACTGTGGGTTAAAGCAGAATGGAGAGGAGTGGGTGCTAGGGAGAGTTCAAGGAAGCAACGGACACTCTGACGTACCACCCAGAACCCCCTTCAGGAACAAAGGACTTATTTCTCCAGCTGCTGGGATGCTGCTGGCAGGCAGACCTCAGCTATCAGCCCTCTTCAGAAATTGCCTCAGCTGAAGCGAATTACCTTGCCCAACAGCATTCCATCTTCTCAGGACAGCCCACGTCCAGTGACTTATTGATGTAGGGAAATAAAGGCCTAGCTTCTTTGCCCCAACTCAGGGCAATTCCAGAAGGCCATGTGTTAGGAGTTCCCAAGAGCACTCCCCAGGTTTGATGATTCACTAGGAGGACTCAGAGAATTTAGCATATAGTTGTACCCATGGCTAGGATTACAGCAAAAGCATACAAAGAAAAAGCAAAATCAGTAAACGGAAAAAGGCATATGGTGCAAAGTCTGGAGGAAGCTTCCAAGAGTCCTCTTCCGGTGTAGTCACACAGGACACACTTAATTCCTGTAGCATAGAACTGTGACAACACATATGAAATGTTGTCTACCAGGAAAGCTCATTAAGGATTCAGCGTCCAGGATTTTATCCGGGGCTGGTCACATAGGCACGCTTTCCTAACACATTCCCAAGTTCCAGACTCCCAGAAGGAAAGCAGATGTTCGGCATAAACCACATTGCTTCTACAAACGGTTCAGGCACAGTGAGGCCCTTATCAGTTAGGAAATGGTGGGAACCCTCCTGAAATCCGAGTTCCCAGACGCCAGCCAAGAGCCAACCTCGCAAGCTGGCCCTTTTAATGACAGCAGTCTCAGGCCTGCTATGTTAATTCCTTCTTTCACACCACCCCAGCTTCAGATTTTTTTGTGGAGTTGGCTAAGGTGCCACCTTTACAGGTCTTACAGGATATAAGAGCAGTGGCCCCCATTACATCTCCATTTAGTTCACCACTTTGGCTCCTGCAAAATTCAACAGATCCTGCAGGATGAGAGTGGACTAAGGCAAATTCAACCAAGTAGTAGCCCTGACTACAGCTGTGTGCCAGATGTGATATCTTGCTAGAGCTGATTAACATGACTATGGTTACCTGGTACGAGACCACTGATCTGGTGGGTGCATGCTTTTCCATCCCTCCAAGCAAACAGGATCAGAAATAGCTCATATTCACATGGAATGAACAATAGGCTATGTTAACAGCCTAGGTTATAACTCTCTTGCTTCTGTTATAATGAAAAGCGACTTAAGACCAGCAGTCACTTCTACAGAAAATCACTTAGTTCACTACATTGAGGGAGTATGTTAATTAAATGAGATGAGCAAGATGTGACTAGTAAATTTGAGGCCTTGATAAAGTACATGTGCTCCAGAGGGTGAGATAAAACCCATAGAATTTAGTGGCCTACTCCTTCAGTAAAATTTGGGGGGAGGAGTGAACAGTGCGTGGTCAGAGACATGCTAGAACAGCCCCTCTGGAGTAAAAGACAAATGAGTACAACTCGCATCTCCTACTATGCAGAAGGAAGCACAATGCCTCATAGATCTCTTTGGGTTCTGAAGGCAGCATATTTCACAACTAAGAATACTGTTCTCAGCTATACTCTGGGTACCAGGAAAGGCTGCTAGTTCTGAGTGAGGCCCAAAGCAGGAAAGGGGTCCACGGCAGGTCCACACTGTGTGGAAGCAGGCCTGCCACCTGGGTCATCTAACCTAGCAGACTCTATGATATTAGAGTTATTGGTGGAGGGAAGAAATGTGAAAGAAATTAAAGCAAAACCACTGGATACATACTCCTGATTTTTCTCTGCTTATTTTATTGAATAACTGAATGTATAAAAACCACACAGACTACATTAATGGAGAAAATATTTTATTTTTCAAATATATAATGGATTCTTCACCTCTCCATTATTTCTGTAGTAATTTCATCTTTTTATTAAAACTAAAATATATATTTTAATACATCTCTCAAATCAAAGACTATGGTATAATTGTGATTATCTTTAGCAACCAAAGTCTATTTCTAGAGATTTAAACTTGATATGGAGAAAAATGCCATGTCAAGTCCTTCGTACCTGATTTGGTGCTGAGGTTGAAGTGGTGTATTGGTTTGTTCCAGGATCTGGAGGCCACGCCCAGCTTTAAAGGAAAGTGAGGTCCTTAGGCTGGGCTCGGGGCCTGAGGGCCCTCTGGTGGGGGATGACTGGTTGTGCTCTGCACAGGACAGTTCTTCCCCAGGCCAAACTGGAACCTCTGGGAACAGTGGACTGAGGTATACACTGTGTTCAGGCATTCGTTTGGGGTGGCAGGTGGGAAGGACCCTACTTCTTATATCAGATTTCTACCGGTAATCATTTCTCCATAAAAATAAAGAGCAAATGGGTGGCTCCAGGTCCTTGATGATACCAATATTTGGCCAACAGTTCTTGCTCTCTCTCAGTGACACTAAGACCAATAAAAAAGAAGACGAGGGCTGAATTCTCTCTGAATATGTAGTAAAGTGACTGTGGCAACTGAGATGGTGGCAGAAACTGGGACTTGACTCTTGGAGAGGTCTCCTGTGCTTGATTTATTCTAAGCAGCCAGTAGAGCTAGAATCAGACACCGGATAACAGAATTTAGACAATGGATCCACAGAATTGGAGCTATCCTCTTACTTTTCTCCATTCTCCATTGACTTTAATTTTTATACTCAAAAAAAAAGGTGAGGGAAAAGGTCTCCACCTCTATCACAGAATCTCCATAAAATCCAAGATCACACTCAAACTCCATTAGAGTGTCCATTATGAATTCAAAATTAAATTACTAAAATAAATAATGAGTAGCTAATGAGAGGTTTTGTTTTAAGGTAGTAAAAAGATGACCTTGGTGATTTCTTCTTAGCATAATACTCATTTCTCAAATGTGGGTAAAATCCCGCTTAGAGGGAAGGTTTGGAATCCTACATAGAAATATGACATGCATTAACACAGAAAATTCTTAAATATAAAAAAAATTCACGTGACCATATCCTTACTGATATTAATATAACACAAATAAAATTACAATGAGCATTTCAGCACAAAACACAGTTCATTTCTAGTTAACACACTGAAATAACTGATACTCAAATTCTAACTACTATAGCATAGACACCTGAATGAGGTTCATAGATGTACATGTGTTTCAAAGTAGAATTTGGCTTTGGGCTAGTAATTTTTACTTTAACCACAGTATCTATGGCTCTTAATTTCAGTTGTTTTTACTAAGAAATTAGGAGACAACCTAAATTTCTGATACTTGAATCAATCAAAAAATAGCTAAGAGTTATTCTTTTGTAAGTTCAGCAAAAAGCTATTCTAAAGCTGCTGTTTTCCTTGCCTAGTCTTTAAATAAAACCTCTTGGATAGTAATCTACTCTCCTAATTACAGGAAATATTGTAACCTTTTCTCCAATCCTATTTCAACTGGAAGAGCCATAACATTATTTTTAAATGGTTTCTTCTATATTTCGTATTTTTAAAAATGCCAGCAATATTACTTTCTGCAAAATATAAGCAGCATTCAAAGTATCCAGCTCGTGCTGGCATTCGGATTTTGAAGATATATTTTTATGATGAAATAACAATCATGAAACAAAATGTTCAGGAGAACTGTCAGAGTAATGAACCATTTAAAAATCAGATTTATGACCCTTTACCATTTTTTAAAGCTAGGCTGGTTTACATCAACGTGCTCCTAGTGAGGAGGATGACGTGTGTCCCGAAAAACTGAAACTTCATCAGGGGTCTTCTTAACTTGGCTCTGAACAACATTAAAAGTCAGAAGTTCTGCACTGTATGCTGTTCTCAGGGCTAGCGCCACGGGATGCCTTGTAAAAAGATCTTTTGCTATTAATGGTAACAAAAGCACCTTGGATTGGATCCAAGACGGATTTGTGTTATAAATGAATTCTGCTTTATAGTAAAGTACATTTCAAGTACAATTCAACGTACTTACCCTAAAGCACACATAAGTAAAGGCACTCCTTTGAAGCCAAAAATCTGAGGCCACTGAAGAAGTACCAAGTTCCTACCACTACAGCTTAATGTGGCTGATTTGACATAATTTCCTCAGTCCTGCAGAACTTTCTTGATCTTTTAACATCTTACAATAGTGACCTGGCACTAGTTTAGGTCTACAAAAACACAATTGTCACAAGTCACACAAAAACATGATAACTGAGCGCAAATTTCTGCATGTCTTCAAAAGAAGCCTTTGATAACAACTATAATACGGAATGCTGCAGAGGACCCAAGGAAGCACTCTAAATGACAGGTACTATTTACTGATGGTAAGTGAGAATTATTTTCTAAAAGGCTGTACCAATGTCAGTTTTAGGTAGGACATAACACAAAATCATTTCACGAAATAGTCTCGTTCTATGCTTTCCTGACAACACTCCCAGCAGAAAGCTTCTAGTCTGTTTGCCGTTTCTTGGCTGATGAGACATTCATCCTTTAATTCCCTGATTGTCTTCCTCAAGGATTTCTGGAAACGTTTTTCTCGGTCTAAAACATTCCTCAGACTTTTCTTGGTATCTTCTAGCTCGCTGATCACATGATCTAATTTATGCTTAAGTTTCTTTGGGCTGTCCATTACACTGTAGCTATGCTCCTAAAAACATAAACACCAAGTTATTAAACCAGACTGACAAGTAGTTAGAAAAAAGCTTAAAACTAGGCCTCAGCTGTTTCTTCATTTATGTTGCTTAAGGAAGACTGTTAAGTTGGTGATATCAGAAGGTTTAAAGAACACAGGAAGAGGACAGGGGTGGAAGCAGTATTTCAATTGTCTAAGGCCTCGCTCGTTTGTCTAAGGCTAGGCCTGCGTGAAGAGTGCAGAATCCTATGGATGGGAAGCACTTCTTCTCTGGGGGGAGGGATCTGCTATGAAAACCCTGACACTCACAATGAGTATACAGATTCTGTTCCCTAAGTGTGGGCCTGCTAAGTTTAATTTTTACCTATCAAACAAACTTAAACTGTTAAACTTTAACTGGGGTACTTTATTTTGATGAATATTTCACTTTATAAGGGATGACAGGAGAGGAGAACTGGAGCAGGTCCTCAGGCTGGGTGTTATGGATTTAGAGAGAACTCTGGTCTTGGATTTTTTTTTTTTTTGCAGAGGAAGAGTTGCCCTAAGCTAACATCTGTTGCCGATCTTCCTCCTTTTTTTTTCCTTCCTCCTCCCTGCTCCAAAGCCCCAGTACATAGTTGTGCATAGTTCTAAGTTCTTCTGGTTCTTCTACCAGAGCTGCTGCCACAGCAGGGCTACTGACAGACCAGAGGTGTGGTTCTGTGCCTTGGAAGTGAACCTGGGCCGCTGAAGCGGAGTGTGCCAAACTTTAACTGCTAGGCCAGCAGGGCTGGCTCTGGTCTTGGATTTTTTTTAAAGATTGGCACCTGAGCTAACAAGTGTTGCCAACCTTCTTTTTTAAATTCTTCTCCCCAAAGCCCCCCAGTACATAGTTGTAGATTCTAGTTGTGAGTGCCTCTGGTTGTGCTATGTGGGATGCCACCTCAGTGTGGCCTGATGAGCGGTGCCATGTCCGCACCCAGGAGCTGAAGTGGTGAAACCCTGGGCCGCCGAAGTGGAGCGTGTGAACTCACAGGCTGCCGAAGTGGAGTGTGCGAACTTAACCACTCGGCCACGGGGCTGGCCCCAGTCTTTGATTTTTAAAGAGACAATTTAAGCTCTGTCAATATCTATTATAGTTATGCTTACATTTGCTGGGTATGCTTACTTTTCACTCAAAAATAGGGAAAATAACACTGACGTATTTTATAAACTGCTATAAAATAATTTTGAAAAGCTGTTATTTAATATTAAGATTAGTCAAGAGGACTTTCGTTTCCAGCCAAGATGAAATAACAGACTGGACTGACTTCTGTCTAAAAAAACCAATATGCGGGCAAAAGACATAAAAAACGTTTTGAAGATAACAAACATCAGGCAAGGAAGCCAGCAATCACAGAGAGATGGGAACCAGAGAAGTGAGCCCTATGATTGCCCAGCTTCTCGTCCTGAGAGAGTTTCTAGGCTTCAGTGCGAGGAGAGGAAACCCAGGCAGACCTTGGCAGACAAGGTGAGGAGACAGTGCAAAGTGTCCAGGGAGGCCAAGTGGCTGGAGTTCACAGATAAGGTACTGGAGAGGAGAGAGCTGCAGAAAGGGAGAACTCTGGAGATGTTCAGAGACTCCCTCGTGAGTATTTCACTGAATAAGATCAGTGCATGCATGTAAGGGAACTGCCCAAAGCTGAGGAAAGAATGACCAGAAAAGATTAGGAGTGCTCTGTGCTCAGAGGACATGCCACTATTTCCACCAGCCAGAGCAGAAAATTTTAAGAGTCATGGGATATTGAATAGAGTATACAAAAGAGCCTTGCTCAGCAGTGGAGAATAGCCCTAGACCGGGCACTGCTCTAGTCCTGCCTAACAAAGCAAAACTCAAAGGGATCAAACTGTTTCCAGAGAACTTAATGGTACCCAGAACTAAGCTCAAGAATAAAGGACACAAAAAGATCCAGCATCCAGCAAAGTAAACTCCACAATGTGTGACACACAAATTTACCAGGCATGCAAAGAAGCAGGAAAACGTGAGCCATAATAAGAGAGAAACAAAATAATGGAAATCAACCCAGAACTGATGCAAACATTAGAATTAGCAGACAAAGGAATTAAGAAAGTTATTAGGGGCCAGCCCAATGGTGTAGTGGTTAAGTTTGTGTGCTCTGCTTCGGTGGCACTGGGTTCACAGGTTCGGATCCTGGGCACGGACCTAGCACCACTCATCAGGCCACACTGTGGTGACATCCCACATAAAATGGAGGAACATCAGCATGGATGTTAGGCTCAGAGACAATCTTCCTCAAGCAAAAAGAGGAGGATGGCCAACAGATGTTAGCTCAGGGCCAATCTTCCTCACACACAGACACACATGATTAAAACTGTATTCTACATGTTCAAAAAGTTAAGTAGAGACATGAAAGATATAAAAAGAATCAGAAGATCTACAGATAAAAACTACAACGTGTGAGGTGAAAAACACACTGGAGGGGATTAACGGTAGATTAGACAATTCAAAAGAAAAGAGTAGTGAAGGTGAAGATACAGCAATATGAACTATTCAGAATGGACTATAGGGAGAAAAGGGAATATAAAAAAAGCAAAACAAAAAGAGAACAAAAAGTCAACAGAGCATCAGTGAGCAGTGGCACAACTTCAAACAGCCTAATACACAGGAAATTAGAATCCCCAAAGGAGAGAAAAGAAAAGTGGAGGTACAAAGAGATATTTGAAGAAATCATGGCCAAAATTTTTCCAAGTTTGATGAAAACTAAAAACTCCTAGATAAAGAAGCTCAACAAATCTCAAGCATAAGAAGTATCAAGAAAACTAAACTAAGGTATATCATAATCAAATTACTCAAAACCATTGGAAAAGAAAAATTCTTAAAAGCAAAGAAAGAACCAAATGTTAGGTACAGAGAATAAAGATAAGGATGACAGTAGATTTTTCATTAGAAACAATGCATGTGAGAATACAGTGGAGCACTATCTTTAAAGAACTGAAAAAAAAAAAACCCCAAATCCCCAAACCTAGAGAAAATATCTTTCCAAAACAAAGATTAAATAACGATTTTCTCAGACATATAAAAGCTGAAAGAATTCATCATCAGCATAGCTGCGCTGTAAGAAATGTTGAAGTCCTCAGACAGAATGACACCAGATGGAAATATGGACAAACACAAGGAATGAAAAGCCCTGGCAATGGCAGCTACATGGGTGATGGACCAGATTTTTTTCTTATTTAAATCTCTTTAAAAGATAATCTACTGTTTAAACAAAAATAATAACAATGTACTGTTGGGTTTATAGCATATGTAAAAGTAAAATGTATAGCAGTATAGCACAAAGCTTGGGAGAGGAGAAATGAAAGTATGGTTTAAGATTCTCATACCATACGTGAAGTGAAACAATATCACTTGAATATAGCCTGGGATAAATTAAAGATGCATGCTATGGACCCAAAAGTAACTAATAAAATTAAACAGAGTTATAGCTGATGAGTCAAAAATAAGAGAGAAAATGGAATCATAAAAAATGTTAGTCAATCCAAAAGAAGGCAGAAAAAGAAGAAAATGGGAACAAAGAACAAATAGGAAAAAAATAAGATAACAGATTTAAACCAAATCACACCAATAAACACACTAAATTAAATGGCCTAACTAACCCAATTAAAAGACAGAAATTACTAGCTTTAAAAAAAAAAACCAAGATCCAAAAGTATATGCTGCCTACAAAAAATGCACTTCAAAGATAAAAGACACAAATAGGTTGAAAGTAAAAGAGTGGAAAAAGATATACTATGATAAGACTAATAAAAAGAGTGTTAGAGTGTGTAATATTATTATCAGATAACGTGGATTTTGGAGCAAAGAACATTACCAGGGATAAAGGAGGTCATTTTGTAATAAAAAAGGGGTTAACTTATCAAGACATAAGAATCCTAAACATTTAGTACCGAATAACAGTGCTGAAAATGTAACAAGCAAAAACTCACAACTGCAAGGAGAATTAGACAAATCCACAACTACACTGGAAGATTAAACACCTCTCTCTCAATAATAGGTAGAACAAGTAGACAGGAATTTACTAAGGATGAAGATTTGAAAACACCATCAAACAATTTGACCTAATTGACATTTACAAAATATTCTAGCTAACATTAGCAGAATGCACATTTTTTGTAAAAGTACACAAAATATTTGCCAAAATAGACCATATTTTAGGCTATGTGTTTCAATGAATTTAAAAGCACTTCAAGCAAGTCATACAATGTATATTCTCTGATCATAATAGAATTAAATTAGAAATTAATAGAAAGATACCTGGAAAATTCCCTAATATTTGGAAACTACATAGCACACTTCTAAATAACCTATGGGTCAAAGAAAAAACCAAAATGGAATTTGAAAGTATTTTGAACTAAGCGAAAATTAAAACATATTTAATTTGCGGAATGCTGCTAAAGCAACACTTAGGGAGAAATTAATATCAATAAATGCCTACACTGGAAAGAAAGGAACCTTGGGGCTAGGCTGGTGGTGTAGTGGTTAAGTTCGTGTGCTCTGCTTTGGCGGCCTGGGGTTCACAAGCTTGGATCCTGGGTGTGGACCTACACACTGCTCATCAAGCCATGCTGTGGCAGTGTCCCACATACAAAATAGAGGAAGACTGGCACAGATGTTAGCTTAGTGACAATCTTCCTCAAGCAAAAAGAGCAAGATTGGCAACGGATGTTAGCTCAGGGCCAATCATCTTCCCCACCAAAAAAAAAAAAAAAGAATGGAAGAAGCCTCATATCAATGACCTCAGCTTCCCTTTAAAGAAACTAGAAAAAGATGAGCCAATTTTATTGAAATAAGTAGAATAAAGAAAATAATAAAGATGAGTGGAAATCATTGAAGTAGAAAAGAAAAACAACAAAAAAGTGAGAAAATCAATGAAAGCTGGTTCTTTCACAAGATCAATAAAATTGATAAATCTCTAGGCAGTCTGATCAGCAATAAAAGAGAAAAGAAACAAATTACCAATATCAGAAATGGGAGGGATGATATCACCATAGATTCTACAGACATTAAAAGGATAATAAGGAAATGCTATGAACAATTTTAAGCTAATAAACTTGATAACTGAGATGAAATGGACAAATTCCTTGGAAGACACAAGCTACCAAAATCTTTCCCACAAAGAAATTACTGGCCCAGATGTTTTACTGGGGAATTCTATCAAATATTTATGGAAGAAATAATACCAATTCTCTACAAACTCTTCCAGAAAATCAAAAAGGAGGCAATACTTTCCAACTCATTCTTTGAAGTCAGCATTATTCTGATACTGAAACCAGTCAAAGACATTAAAGGAAAGAAAACTACATGCCAATATGCCTCTTGAACGTGAAAGATTCTAAATAAAATGCTGACAATCCAATCCAACAATATATAAAAGGGATAATACATCATGAAGCAGTAGGGTTTATTCCAGGAATGCAAGGCTTGTTTAACATTCAAAAATCAACTGATGTAACTAATCATATTAAACTAAAAGAGAAGAACCATATGGTCTCTCAATAGATACAGAAAAAGCATTTGACAAAACTAACATTCAGTTCTGACAAAGACTCTCAGTAAACCAGGAAGAGAAAGGCACTTCCTCAACCTGGTAAAAGGCATTTACAAAAAACCTACAGCTAACACCACATTTAATGGTGAAAGACTGAACGCCTTCCTGCTAAAGTGAGGAGCAAGGTGTGGAGGTCAGTTCTCAGTGCCTCTATTTAGCACAGTCCCGGAGGTTCAAGACAGTGTAATAAAGCAAGAAAAAGAAGTGAAAGGCATCCATGTTGGAAAGGAAGAATGAAAACTGTCTTTAAGAGCCAGCCCTGAGGGCCTAGTGGTTAAGGTTTGGTGCTTACTGCTTCAGTGACCCTGGGTTTGCTTCCCAGTCACAGAACCACACCACCTGTCTATCAGTGCCATGCTGTGGTGGCTGCTCACATAGAAGAACTAGAAGGACCTACAATTAGCATATACAACAATGCACTGGGGCTTTGGGGAGGAAGAAAGAAAAAAAGAGGAAGATAGGCGACAGATGTTAGCTCGGGGCAAATCTTTCTCTACAAAAAAGAAAAAAACAAAAAAAACCCTGTTTTTAATGACAGACAATATAGAAAATCTGCCAGCTTCTATAAAAAAGCTTTTATAATTAACATGTGAGTTTAGCAAGTTTGCCAGATACAATACAAAATCAATACAAAAATCAACTGAATTTCCATATACTAGCAGTAAATAAACTGATAACATTTATAATAGCATCCAGATAAAATAGTTAGGGATAAATCTAACAAATGAAATGACAGATGTCTACACTGAGAACTATAAAATACTGCTGGGAGACGTTAAATACTTGAATGAATTAAGAGATACAATGAGTTCATGAGTTGAAAGACTTAAGAAAGTCTTATCAAGATGCCAATTCTTCCCAAATGGATCTGTAGATTCAACACAATCTCAATCAAAGTTCCAGTAGCCTTTCCTGTAGAAATTGTTAAAGAGTGATTCTAAAATTCATATAAGAATGCAAAAGACCTAGAATATCTAAAGCAACTTTGAAAAAGAACAAAGTTGGAAGATTACCACTGCCTGACATCAAGAACTCTTATAAAGTTATTGTCATCAGGACAGTAAACCAGATCTGGGTTCCAGGCTCTAAGATGAAGAAGCAATGAGATGAATAAATAAATGTAAGCTTGAATGCTCTGTACATGTACGACGGTTCTTCAAGAAAACCTAAAGACATAACTATTTTTTAATTAGATATTTCCATATAGAAAATATAGTACCTAAAAAGGAAGAATTAATTATTGCATTTTCTTGGTAGAAATATCCTTGCAAAATCATTCTTTGAACTAAATATGTAACCAAATGATTAACTACCTCCATATTTTTGCTATGGATAAATAAATTATAATGGCCCTGGGAAGCAATATTACTTTTGGACAATACATATCAAAAAAAAATCCTCAAACACCTAAATCCCTCATTTAATCCTAATGAAGAGAACATGTTCATCTTAAAAATATCAATGTTAGCTCAGTGAGTTAATTTTACTTACAAATATGAACTGGGATTGGAATTCTTCCACACACGAGGAAGCACCAACCAACTGGCGATTGCGGTTTGTGACGGGAAGTGTTTTGAGGGTGAAGTTTTTCCTACAGTGAAGCTTCTCTCTTTTCCCCTGTTAAGGATAGTTAACAACAATCACTGTTGACACTTCTGCCCTTTTTTACATTTTTATTCCTGTTTAAACTTTGTGTAATAAAATTAATGCAATATTTCTTCTCATGGATTTGCTTTTAAATGTCAGTAAATTTTAAATTCCACTAAGATTAAAGTAACTTCCCGCTAACTCTAAAGTTTACCTGAAAACACAAATTTTCCTAAAAAACGAAGAGTGAAAATGAGGGAGCATATTAAAAATATGTTACACAGTACAATAGTTGAAATAATGTGCTACTCTCTTAAGACTACACAGAAAAATCTAGAAATAGATCAAGTAGATAAAAGCCTTTACAATAAAATTTGGCATTCTGAATAAATGAAGAAAGGCTATAAATCATGTAAAAGAGAACTAATTAGAGGGTACTATACTAAGTGAAACAAGTCAGAAGGAGAAAGTCAAATACCTATGATCTCACTCATAAGTAGAAGATAAAAACAATGACAAACAAACACATAGCAACGGAGAATGGATTGGTGGTTACCCTAGGGGAAGGGGGGAGGGGGGAGGGCAAAAGAGGGGATTAGGCTCACATGTGTGGTGATGGACCATAATTAGTTTTTGGGTGGTGAACATGATGTAATCTACACAGAATATATTCTAAATATATTACAATGTACGTCTGAAAGCTAAAAAAAACAAAGTAAAATAAAATAAATAAAATATCTGTTCATACGCTTTAAAAAAATAATTTCAGCTATAAAAAAAGGAAAAACAGTTACATCCTTTATATATAATAAACCATGATGAAATTCTATGTACTGAAAATTTATGTAAAAATGAAACCATGAGGAATTAGGGAAAAAATAGGGAATATTTATATGATCTTAAGGTGCGGAAGGCTAAAATCAGACAACTCAAGAGAAAATATAGAATTTACTACTACTAAGAAAAAGTCTGAATGTCAAAAAACAAAACAAACCAACTTCATAATTAGAACTAAAGACAAACAACAAAAAGTAACTACAACAAAGATGGCAATTAAATGATTCATATCTTCAATAGATCGTGTTTTTACAAAATAGCTTAGAAAAAGATGAAAACAGAAGAGGACCCGAATAAGTAATTCACAAAAGAAGTAGTACAAATGTCTAATAAACACACGAAAAAATGTAGAAACTCACTAATATTTAAAGAAATCAAGAGAAATCAATAAAATTGACTGCCTATCAATTTTAGCAAAGGTTAACAACATAACTCATACTGAGGATTAGGGTGGACAGACATTTTTGTGCATAGCTAGTATGGGAGTAGATTAGTGGATTCTGCACAATTTTTCATGGGCCTTTGGGTGATTTGTATTAAAAGCAAAAGCCTTAAAAATGTGTATAATTTTGATCCAACAATTTTATTTCCAGAAATTTTTTTTAGGATATGTACAAAGATTTAGCTACAATAATGTTCATTATACTTGCTGTTTAAAATAGTGAAAGATGATAACCTACAACCCATTGTGAGGACTGATTACATAAACTTGTTCATACATAGGATCAACTGTTAAATGGTCATTAAAAGTGTTCTATAAAACCAACACCAAGTATTGGCGAGGATATGGAACCAGAGGAACTTTTATATGCTCAGAATGGGACTATAAATTGGCAGAACTTTGGAAAACTATGGCAATATCTACTCAAGCTAAACATACAAACCCCTGGGACCCAGCAATTCCACTTCTTACAGAAGTGTACATATACTCTAGAGAAATGTGTACATAAGTGCACCAACAGACATGGACAAAAATGTTCTTAGTTGCACCATTCATAATTGCCCCAAAGTGAAAACCACCCAAATGTTCATCAACAGTAGACTGGAAAAAGTATAGTTCATTTACAAAATGGAACACTATATTGCAAAGAAAATAAGTGGACTATTATCACACACTACAATGTCGATGAATCAGGCAAACAAAATGTTGAGCTAAAGAAGCCAGAGTAGATACAGTATGACTCCATTTATATAACGGACAGTGACAGAAGTCAGGATAGTAGTCACCTTCGGGGGTGTAGTGACTGGGAAATGGCATGAGGAAGGCTTCTGGGGCCCTGGTAATATTCTGTATCTTGGTCTGAGGGGAGTTACATCAGTGTATTCATTCAGTGAAGATTTATTGCTCTGTACACTTACAATGTGTGCCCTTTTCTATATATATGTTGCATGTCAATATAAAATTTAGTTTAAAAAATTGATGTTCTATATAGGTTTCTCTTAAAAACGTGATCCAGGGGCTGGCCCTGTGGCCGAGTGGTTAAGTTCGTGTGCTCTGCTTTGGTGGCCCAGAGTTTTGCCAGTTCGGATCCTGGGCGCGGACATGGCACCACTCATCAAGCCATGCTGAGGCGGCATCCCACATGCCACAACTGGAAGGGCCCACAACTAAAAATATACAACTATGTACCAGGGGGCTTAGGGGAGAAAAAGGAAAAATAAAATCTTTAAAAAAAAAAAAACCCTGTGATCCACAGATCTGCAACCCAATCATGTGGGGTGCTTGTTACAAAGTGCAGATTTCTAGACTCCAAACCAAACTTACCGAATCAAATTCTCTGGAAGGGGGACACAAGATTCTGCATTTTAAACAAGCTCCCTGGATAACTCTTACGTAGACTAAAGTTTGAAAGCCATTGTTGTGGAAAAATATTTAACATCATGGAAAATAGTAGTTAAGAGTGGACTCTGGAACCAAAATGCCTGATTCAAATCCAGCCTCTGCCATCTAATAGCTGTGTGACCCTGGGGAAAGTATTCCAGCCTTCCTGGCCTCAGTTTCCTCAAGTGGTAAAATGAAAATAATGATAGTGTTTACTCATATGGTTGTTGTGAAGACTTAATGAGTTTATATATATATAAATTAATATATGTATGTATGAAGTGCTTAGAATAGTGCCTGGCACACAATAAGCACTATATAAGTGTTATTAAAAAAAAGAGAGAGTGAGAGAGAGAGAGAAGCAAATAAGAAATAAAGGATATACAGTGTAATTCTATTTTTGTAAGAACAGATATAGATGAATTTATACACCAACATGCACACAAATGACTGGAAAGATACATATCAGAGTGTTAACAGTATTATCTCTGGATTATGTGATTATTATTAATTTTTATTTTCCTTTGCTTGTATCATCTAATTTCCTATAATTAAAAATTTCTTTGTTACAAGGAAATAAATAGTAGCTTTTGAAAGCTAGTAATTTATGGTTTATTTATTATGCCCACATTTCTTAAGGTCGTCTTAACATTACAGCTGGAGGACACCTTGCTATAGGAAAACAAACCCTTTAGAGCAAATTGCTCAAGTAACTACACATTTATTAATACAGAAGAAAGTGAGGCAGTCTCTGCTCGATCACTCAGGCACTGGAATATGAGCAAGTGCAGAAAGTGACCAAGCCCGCCTGGGAGCTGGTGCACTTTTGGACTCCCTCCCTTGTCTCCAGCTGTCAGGAAGGAGGGAGACAGCTTTCAATGGAAGCTCATTACTATTGTGGGAAGTCACAGGTTCTCCCTGAATTTTCCACGTTGGAGGTGGTCAGTCTACAGCGTCTAGGAGCAAATACACTTTTAGGTATATGAAGTCAAGAGTTACTGAGGGGGAGGCAGCCAACCCATGGCACTAACATCACTGAGAAAACCCAGGGAACGCAATTAGAGTTTACTTATATAATCCTTTCATTTTCTTTTTCTGACTTTTTCTCTCTTTTCCTTCTCCTGTTCTTATTTCTTTTGGTTTTCTTCCTTTTAGTCCTATGCAGGCTTTAAACTTGTGGCCCTAAAAGTATACTTTGGTCCTGTTAGTGGCTCTGCTCTTGACTTGGGCTCCAGCCTGAGGAGGACCGCCCACTTGGAACTTGAGTTCAATCCTCTTATGTTAACCTCCTGTTTTTGGACACAAAACTTGAGTTACACCAACTCCTAAAGTCAGTCCACTTCACCAAACCTTACTAACGTCCAAATATTTCTGAGCACCTACTGGCAAAATACTCCTACTACACACTGGAAAAGCTGAAGGAGCAGCTTACAAATTTAAAAGCTCCAAGAATGGACTTCCAACGAATATTCAAGCAGTAAAAATGTTGCAAGAGTGGTGAAGGTTCTTACAGTACCACAGAAAGTGGGTAATGACGGTAAGCAGTATCTCATAAACAAACCTGTAAGTGAGATGGGGACTCAAAGATAGAAGGTATGACTCCAGGCTTCAGTTTAATATTTGGAGCACTTCTGTCAAAATCTGTCTTCTTAAAGTGCCTGGAACACAATACATCTCCTTTTTTAGGCTCCCAAATGCCTGCAGCATTCACATCAAGTCTTTTCATTGCTAGGACCCACTTTCTTTTGACATTTTCATCTGTGGGGAATCTGGAAAAAAATATAAAAAGGATTTTAAAATTAAACACTATTGATATATAGTTGAATTAAGGCTGTGACTAAATTGATTCCTTAACGAGTCTGCTATTACTCTGGGGAACTGGAATATTTAGGAAACCACCATGATTCATGCTTTCATAATGTTCAGTTTTAATAGTCAGATTTTTCTACCAATCATGCTGCAGACCTATGGTCCTCATTTCAATTTTTCTCATATCATAAAGAAAAAAGTTTCAACGGATATTTAACACCTTATAGTAAGATCCACAATGAAGGGTTTTTTTCACCTGTAGACGGTAAAGAATATCACTTGGGCCTTTTCCTATCTGAAGTGATATCTAGAATTTATCCCAGCTGAACACAGCCCCTGTACTTTCATTCTTCTATCAGCATCAGAAAATTGCTTAGTGTACCACTGAATACACCACAGGTCTATAAATGCTTAATGAATGAACGCAGAGAACAGCTGCAGAGCTTAGAGTTCTGGAGATCAGAAGTATTTCGAGAGATCTGGAGGCCAATAACCATCTCTCTTTCAATTTTCCAAGCTGGTTGTGAAAATCCTTTTTGGAATAAGATAGGATACACATACTCATTTTTTACGTCCTCATACTTAGCAAAGTAGTTAGCAGATCTTTCTCTAACACATAGCACAGAACCTGGCACAAAAGCAGCAAAATAAACCTTTAGCAAATGAATAATCATTAAATCTTATTGCTTCTTCTTTCCTATGCTGTCAGAAGAAAGGCTGAAATACTAAATTAGGATCATCCTGATTTATTTGCAACAGAGCTAAAGAACTCCTGGTCTGAACTTGTAATTTATATTTTTTTCTCTACAATCCTAGCTTGATCTATTTCTAAATAGAAAACACAGAATATATTTGGGCAAAGATACTTCCTTCCGTCAGATTGTAAACTACATGTAAAAAACACTGAATTTCGTTGCAGGTATGTTAAAATGCAGAGTAATAATATTAGCAAAAGTAAGTTTGATATTTTTATTAACCAGCTTCTGATACCCTGGCATGTATCTTAAACTTCTAAACTAAATTATAGAAGTATAAACATATTGCTGTCACTTCAAATTTAACTAAAGAGGTTATTTAAAAAGGCTTTGGGAACTACAGTTCAAAATCGAAGGTTCAAGTAGAACTGTCTTTTGCTTTTTATAACAGTCAAAAGTGGTTGGCTTAACTACAGCAAAATCTTACACGTGAAATGTCAGTCCTTTTAACTTGGAATTTGGCAAACAGCGAGAAGCACATCCAATGGCCGAGCAACATTTCACCATGATTTTAGCAACTCATAACAGAACTGAAAGAAAATTAAAATGGTAAAAGTTAGTAACTTCAAAGCTAAGGGGAACATATTCACCTTTCCCAGTATGTTTTAGATATCATGAAATCATGTTAGAAGCCAAAAGCAAATATTTTCTTCCAACACCTGCAGCTTTGTTAGCGACATTTTCCTAGGCCTTGGCTCTTTAATAAGCCAAGTCATATTTAGCTATGCACTGAGGAGTCTGATTTCAGTTCCGTAGGCTTGCACATTTCCCAACCACCGCTTCTTCCAGGCACCTCGTTCCCTCTGCCACTAGGCCTTTGCACCCTGACTCCTCCTAGCATACTAACTCCTGCTCATCTTTCAGCCCGTGTTGCTTCTCCAGGGAAACCTTCCCTGACACCCAGATCAAGTCAGATCCCCTCTATTATTAGCCCTCGTAGAACACACACGTGTCCCTCCCAGCACTTCACAAAGTTGTAATCTTACATTTATCCCAGAGATTCTCTGATCAATGTCTTCCTCCCCCACCAGCCTGCGAGTGAGTTCCACGAGGGCATGGTGGGGGCGTGTGCTTTTTCTCACTTTTTGTCCCCACGGTTTACCTGGTGACTGGCACACAGGAAACGTTAATACATATTTGGAAGTAATGAAGAGCAAGTCAAGGAGACGAGAACTCGGCCGCCAAGCAGCAGCGCGCGCGGACGCGCTCGGAGCCCGGGTCGGGCGGGCTCCGCCCCTTTCTCGCGGCTCGGGGCCGCCACAGGGAGAGAGGGCGGGGCCGCCCAGTCACAGGTGCGGATGCGGCCGGCGAGCCGCCCTTCCTCAGGGGTCATCGCGCGTCTCCGCACGGCTGCGCTCTCCCTCGCCCCGAGCCACGCCCGGGGTGTGGGCGGGCAGCGATGGGGGAAAAGAAGAGTCAACCAAGAGTTATTACCGTTAACAGCGAAGGCAGCGACTAACGTCGACGGCAGAGATTGCGTCTCTCCTCGCTTCCGCCCCGTCGCCGCGGGAACCGGAAATCCGGCTGCCCCGGGTCACGTGCCCAGCCGCCATATTGGTTCGGGTGGCAGCTGCCGCCGGGAGGGGGTGCGCTAGCGCGGCGCAGCTTCTCTGGGCGTCGTTTTCATCCTGGGGGAAGGGTCGGTGCAGTGTGAGGGGAGGTGGAGGAGATGGCGGCCTCGGCGCGGGAAGATGGCGCCCGCGGCCAAGAGCAAGGGCGGCGGGGCTGCGAGCACTATGACAGAGGATGTCTCCTGAAGGTGACGACTTCAATGGGCTCTTCCCCTGCGAGCTGCCGCCGGGCTGGGCGGGGGGCCGGGTGGGCAAGGCAGTTAGGCTTGGGCTTAAGTTTAAGGCTAGGCTGTTTATCAGCATACCTTCTCCACCTCGACCTGGGTTCCTGCCGTAGAGGACGTTTTTGGCAAGGCGACCACGCGCCCCACCTTTCCTCCTGTTTTGTAGTCTGCAGGCAAAGCCCGTTTTGCTTGGGAAGAGCCTGAGCTTGCACATCGGTCACTTTATCAATGAGTTTCTCTATTTAGTCTTTTGCTGCTGGAAGTAGACTGAGGCAGCCCCGGGCCTTTGCTGGCTTTTCCCCAGGATTATTTTCAGGTGTTTGATGATATAATGGAAAGCGATAAGCCGGTGGAGAATCGGAATACGATTTCAGCTCCTGTCGTAAACAAGTTTTACAGTTTGCAGCTTCATTTTAGAGTCACTGAGTATGCGTAAACCTGCCAAGGGGAAAATGTACGTGTGAAAGAGGAAGACAATCACGTAATTGCCACTAATTAGGAAATTATGTATGGGAACGTGCCTAGTATGCATATATTGTTACTTTTGCTGTCTACTTTGAGAAAAATTCCTCGTCACTCTAGAGTTTTTTAAATTGGCACCCATTCTGTTAAAGTTTTTGATTTTTCTTGCAAGAAGCAGTGTAAAGATTTTTCTTAGAAAGCTTAAGCTTTGGAGTCCCACAGCCCTTCTCCCAAATCTTAGCTTTGCCTCTTAACAGCTCAGTGTTTTTGAGCAAGCTACTCTTTGCGCCATATGTAAAACAGGGGTGATGGAAGTTCTTGCATAAAGTATGGGGCCCGAAAGGACAGCCTAAAGCCTTATTTGTGGCCCGTGGTTTGGTGAACATTCCTCCAACTGCACTGGATGAAGCTCTTCCAAAGTTGGTCATTCACCAAGTGTTGTGTAAGGAAATTGAATGCTATCCTTAGGATTTCATTTCCACTGAGATGTTCTATTCTTTCAAACCTGAGGTCTAAAACTGAATTCAGCATCTTGGCCCGCCCCTCTTCCCCCAAGAAACCAGACAAACACATCTGTGTGTCATAGCACTTAAGATGCTTCGCCCTGAATGTGAAATGCTTTTTGCCCTCTCCTTCCATTATTCTTAAATACCAGAGGCCAAGTGAAGAGTTTTAAGGAGGAAGTAATCAACTAAATCAAATGCTGCTGTTTGAGTAAGATAAGAACTGAAGATTGACCTTTAATTTGGCAAAGAAGAGGTAGCTGGTGATCTTGACAAGAAACATTTGAGTGGAGAGATGGGGGCAAAGCCTGATTAGAGAGGATTCAAGAGAGGAGAGAAGTGGTGGAACTGGAAATAGCCTTTATAGGCAATTTTTGGAGTTTTGCTGTGAAAGAGAGCAAGAAAATGAGCCTGTGGGTTGTTGGGAGATGTGACATCATGGGATTTTTTCCCCTTTGAGATGGGAGATGTTGCAGCATGTTTGTATATTCTTGGAAATGACCCAGTAAAGTGAGAATGTGTTACAATGCAAGAGGGAGAGGAAAAACTGTAGGAGTACTGTCTTTGAGAAGCCAAAGAGAAGGTGACATTTAGTGCACAAGTGGAGGAGTTGGTCTTAGATAAAAACATGGACTCTGCAGACTCTAACAGAAGGGAAGTGGGAGTATGAGGTAGATTTGCGAGTAGGTTGATAGAGTTTGTGGGAGGATAGTCTCTTGTTTATTTCTATTTTCCTAGTGAAATAAGCAAGGTCATCAGAGTGTAAGGAGTGAGGAAGAGATTGTTTGAGGTTTAAAGAGAGAGGAGAAGGTGTCAAATAACCGTTTAGATCCTGCGTCCTAGAATCGAGAAGAATGAGGAAATTGACTAGGGAAATATGGTAGTAAGAGCCTGCTTTTTATTAGTGGTTATGACTTAAAAGTAAGACCAGTCATTGTGGTGGTGCTGTTTCTTTAGCCATATTCAACTGTTCCTGTGTAGATTGAGTAGGAGAGAATTGGATGTAATCAGAGTGGGGATTTTGGATAGGAGTATGTAGAGGAAGAGGGAAGGAAGAAACCAGGGTATGTACAAGGGAAGAAATGGAATTAATTGGAAAGAGAGTAGGTAGTGGTTAGAGAATTTCATGCTTGAAATTAAGATACAAATAGCATTCAGTTCTTCTTCCAGAGCAGTGGTTCTCAAAGTATGGTGAATGGACCATGGGGGATTCCTGAGGCCTTTTTAGGGGATCCTCAGGGTCAAAATTACTGTCTAATACTAAGACGGTATTTGTCTTTTTCAGTGTGTGCAAAAGCAATGATTAAAACTGTTGGCACCTTAGCACAAATTAAGTTAGTGGCCTGTACAACACCTATAGTTTAAAAAAAAAAGCTAGAATGTCATTGATAACATTAAAGCGGTACAGTGATTAATTTTATAAAATCTCAACCCTTGAATGCATTTTTTTTTATACATGTTTGATGAAATCAGATGTTTTTATCAAACATTTCTGCAAATTGAAGTTTGGTGGTTTCATGAGGAAAAGCTCTTGTGCAATTTGATTGTGAACTGAACTGGTTGCTTTTTTCATGGAACAACATGTTTTGCTTGAACTATGGTTATTAACACTTGGGTATTTGGTGGGCATTTTCTTGAAAAGGAGGAAAGTGAGACTGTCATTACAAGGAAAACAGTTGGCACTGATAAAGTTTGAGCTTTCATATAAAAACTAGAATTTTGGGAAACTCGTATTAGCCTCTGTGAGCTTGAAAGCTTCTGAATACCTAAAGACTTTTCTGATGAGATGGGTGGTGATAGTAACAAATGTGACTTTTTTGATATTGTGTGTCAAATGTGTGAACATTTGCAGGATCTGCATAACTCACTGAACTGATATTTTCCAAATGACCAATGCATGGGTAAAAGATCCATTCAGAGTGCAAGATAGGTGAGTGGATTCTAGTGTAACAGAGGGAGAAAAGTTCACTGATGGGATTTCAGATTCCATGTTGCAACTAACTGATTATAAGAGTTGTTGAGTTTTGGCATAGTATCAGAGAAGAATATCCATAATTCTTTGAAAAGCCTATTAAAATACTCTTCCTTTTTCCAGCTACGTATTTGTGTGAGGCCAAAGTTTCTTCACATACTTCAACCAAAACTGATTGAATGCAGAAGCAGAAATGAGAATCCTGCTATTTTTTGGGGAAATACAGTTATTTTTCATTAAAATGTTATGTTAATGTGTAATGAATTTGTTACTATTATTTTAACAAGTAATATTTTAAAAATGTATTAGTTTTAATTTATAATATGGTAATAAGTGTCAGTAGATATAACTCACATGAACAAAAGCACTTTGGGATTCTCAGTAATTTTTAAGAGTGTAAAGGGGTCCTGAGACCAAAACGTCTGAGAACCACTGTTCTATGGTATGACTAAGGGAATATGTGGCTGAGGAGGGTTGGAGGACAAGGCCGTTGGAAGTGAGAAAGTCAAGGAAGATAATTCAGGGTGTTGGAGGGATTATCATTGTGGATGTGCAGATCACAAAGATTTAGGAGAAGAGTAGTGTTGGAGAGAAAGGGAACCAGTTGAGTGTTAAAATCTTTAAGGAATGAACTGTATTGTGGTAAGTCACAGCATAGAAAGTCTTGAGAAATGAGTGGATCTGCAAGGTCACAGTGTACCAGAAAGTATTGGGTTAGCTTTACTGGCCTGGAAACTTGATGTACTAGTTAGGGTAAGGCTAAGTTGCTGTAACAAAAACACCCAACAGAAATAAAGAGTTTATTCTTTCCCACCTAACAATTCCAAGGTGGGTGATCAAGTTTGGTGATGAGGCTCTGTTCCACATGATCACTCCAGGGACAAGTTTTTTCCATTGTATTATTTTGCCCTGTTTTAGGGCATATAGTCATCAGCTGGGTTGCTGCCATGTCCAGGTTTCATTTGATGGACAGGGGAAATGGAGCATGGAGGAAGAGGCAGGCCCAGTTTCTTAATGCTCAGGCCCAGGAGGGGTGCTGATTTCTTCTGCTCATATTCTGTTGGTAAGAGCTTAATTTGGCCACACCTAACAGCAAGGAAGGCTGGGAACTGTAGTATAGCTGGGCAATCATATGCCTCAGAAGGAGAGAATAGATTTTGGTGGACAGCTGGCAGTCTTTGACACTCTTGAAAACAAGGGCTATCTCTTACATTTATTGCATCCTTTCAAATATCAGGCATATAGACAACTCAAGGGAATTAAAATATAATCTTTGTAATATTTAATGTTTAGAGGTTGGAGTAGGTAAATGAATTTATCTGGAAATGTCTAAGAAGAAGTTGCCTGCTTGCCGTTTAGGCCGAGAATGAGTTTAGGGTGTTGTGAGATTAGTTTTTCAGTCCTTCATAATTTCCATCCTTTGTAATTCTTTTGTCATTAAAGACAAGGTTGTGTTCAACTTCATACAGTCATAGATGTTGAAGGGAATAGTTGAAATGTGGAGAAAACAGTGAAATGTTACATGTATGATCAGTTTACCAGCTGATCCATTGGTTGTCATCTTTGACCTTGTTCCAGGAGGAGGAGGAAGAAAATTTTTTTTGCATCGCAAACTTGTCTTCTCTTGCTTCTTATAACTCTTTTTCTCCCCTGGGCGTTAGGCACCTTGCTGTGACAAGCTTTATACTTGCCGCTTGTGTCATGATAACAATGAAGATCATCAGCTTGATCGCTTTAAAGTAAAGGAAGTGCAGTGCATAAACTGTGAAAAAATTCAGCATGTAAGATTTTATCACATACTTCTATTTTCTTTTAAAAATTTTTTACTAAGGTGATTTAAAAATTTAGTCAAGCATATTGCAAATAAGACTTAACTCTTAAAGTAAGCAATATCTTTGATTTAAACGCTTTAAAACTTGTAAAAATAAAATTGCATATACTTTAGCATAAGTTCTGGATATTCAAATAGTGATACAAAATGTTTTGGTAAGATTATTCCAAATTTTAATTACATGTGTCTTTTTTAGGCCCAACAGACTTGTGAAGAATGTAGCACATTGTTTGGAGAATATTATTGCAGTATATGCCATCTGTTTGACAAAGACAAGAAACAGTATCATTGTGAAAACTGTGGAATTTGTAGGTACTGTATGTAAAATGTTCTTTTCTGATTACTTCTAATATATCTAGGCAATAATGGTTTTTAAAATCAACTTTATTGGAGTATAATTTACACAAAACACAATGCATTTTAAGGGTCTAGTAAGTTTTGACAAATATATATGTCTGTGTTACTATTAACACAATCAAGATAAAAAACATTTTGGGGGGCTGGCCCCGTGGCCGAGTGGTTAAGTTCACGCGCTCCGCTGCAGGCGGCCCAGTGTTTCGTCAGTTCGAATCCTGGGCGCGGACATGGCACTGCTCATCAGACCACGCTGAGGCAGCGTCCCACATGCCACAACTAGAAGAACCCACAACGAAGAATACACAACTATGTACCGGGGGGCTTTGGGGAGAAAAAGGAAAAAATAAAATCTTTAAAAAAAAAAAAAAAAAAAACATTTTGGTTATTCTAAAATATTTCTTCATGCCTCTTTGACAATAGTCATTTAGTTAGCCCATCAACTATTGGGTGGCTATTTAAAATTTTAACTTTGGGATATAAAATATACTTTTATATGAAGTGTTTTGCAGGCAACTGAGGCAGAAAATTAGGGTGAATTTTTCCTTTTTAAAAAAATTACCAAAAGTGTAGGTTGATTTTATAAAAATTGGAAATTACAGAAAACTAGGAAGAATAAAAATAAAATAACTTATAGTACAACCACCTGCTGACAAGCTACTATTGACCATGTTGGCATATAGGAATTTTTGTCTTTCTAAAAATTCTGAAGTATTACCTATATACAAAAGCATATATGTAATGTATGTATGTTATGAAGTATACTAATACAACAACAAGCCATTCAATTTAAGAAATAGAATGTTACCAATACTGTTGATGCTCCAAGTGTTCTGTGCCAATCCTTTCTCCTTGTTCTCATTGGAGGTAACCACTATTTGAATATTTTAAATCACTTTCTTGGTTTTGTTTTATGTAGTTTGTTTTTTAGGAAGGATACTGTACCAAACATACCAAAAGATGCAGAAATCATAAGCAAACAACCTTATGAGTTTGCTTATGAACACACCCTTTAACTACCCCCAGATCAAAAAATAGAATATTCATAACATCTTAGTGACCTTTCTTATGCTCCATCCAAGTCAATACACTCCCTGAAAGGTAACCACTCTGTTGACTTTCTGAACTTTTTATAAATGGAATCATACGGTATATGCTCTGTAGTGTTTTGTTTTATACATTTTTTTTCCTTCTGCTTTTTCTCCTCAAATCCCCCCAGTACGTAGTTGTATATTTTTTTTAGTTGTGGGTCCTTCTAGTTGTGGCATGTAGGACGCCACTTCAGCATGACCTGATGAGCGATGCCATGTCCACGCCCAGGATCTGAACCGGTGAAACCCTGGGCCACTAAAGTGGAGCGCACGAATTTAACCACTGGGCCATGGGGCAGGCCCCCTGTTTTATACATTTTAAGGCAATATTAGATATTTACATAGGATTGTTCTATTTTCCTTTACAATTGAACCATTTGTCATTATGTAATGTCTCTTTTTATCTTTAGTAATGTTTTCTGCCTTAAGATCTGCTATAGGGGCCGGCCCCGTGGCTGAGTGGTTAAGTTCGCATGCTCTGCTTCAGCAGCCCAGTGTTTCACCAGTTCCGTTCCTGGGCACGGACATGGTGCTGCTCATCAAGCCATGCTGAGCCGACATCCCATATAGCACAACTAGAAGGACCAGCAACTGTAGTATACAACTATGTACTGGGGGGTTTCGGGGAGGAGAAGGGAGCAAAAAAAAAGATTGGCAACAGATAGTAGCTCAGGTGCTAATCTTAAAAAAAAAAAAAAAAAAGATTTGCTATATTCATATCTAGATTAGATTTTGCATGTTTATCTTTTTTATTTTTTAATTTCCAAACATTTTGTATACTTACATTTAAGGCATATGTCTTGTAAGCAGAGTATAGTTGAGTTTCTTTTTATTGAGTTTGATAAAAACTCTGTCTTTTGGGGCTGGCCCCATGGCCGAGTGGTTAAGTTCGCGCGCTCCGCTGCAGGCGGCCCAGTGTTTCGTTAGTTCGAATCCTGGGCACGGACATGGCACTGCTCATCAAACCATGCTGAGGCAGCATCCCACATGTCACATGGAGGGACCCACAGCGAAGAATATACAACTATGTACCAGGGGGCTTTGGGAGAAAAAGGAAAAAAATAAAATCTTAAAAAAAACAAAACAAAAAACTCTGTCTTTTAATTAAAATATTTAGTCCATTTATTATTAATATAATTATAAATTTATTTCAATCTACAATTTGTGTATTTTCTATTGCCTTAGTATTTGTCTGCTTTTCTCTCCTTGCCTTCTTTTAGATTAATCAGCAATTTTTCTATTCTATTTTTATTCTCTATAAGCTCATTAGTTATACATTTTTCCATTATTAGTGGTTATCTTAGAAGTCATAACATACATCCTTGGCTTATGTTTATTATTTCCCAGACAATGCAAGAACTTTAAACACTAAGAGGATTTGCATCCTATTGTTGTCATGTATTTTAATCTATGTATATTTTAAACTCTGTAAGACAGTGTTTTGAACAGTCAGTATTCTCTGATTTATGTACATACTTTCCATTTCTATTGCTTTTCTTTCCTTTCTGCATCCCCTGTATTTTTGGGATTATTTTCCTTCTGCTTGAAGAATTCTCTTTAGTATTACTTTTAGTGAAATTCTGCTGATGATGAAGTTTTCTGTCTTCTTGGAAATGTCTTTATTTTACCTTCATTTTTAACTTACATCTTTGCTGGGTATAGAATTCTAAGTTGACAGTTTGTTTCCTTCGACACTTCAGTATCTTAAAGATATTCTGTTGCCATGGTTTCTGTTTAAAAGTCACCTATCAGAATTATTATTGCCTCTCTGAAGGTAATCTGGCTTTTATTGCTCTCTTGCTGTTTTGAAGTGATTGGTTTTTAGCAGTTGTTCTATGATGTGTCCAGGTGTATGTGATATTTATCTGGCTTGCAGTTTGTAGACTTTGTTGAATCCGTGGCTTGATGTCTTCTGTCAGTTTTGAAATATTCTTGGCCAGTATCTCTTCAGATAACGTTTTTGCCCTGTTCTCTCACCTCTCCTGGCTCTCTAGGTACAGACCTTGTCACCATATTTCATCTCTCTCTTAAATTTTTTTTCCTATTATCGTTTTTTTCCTCCATGCTTAAGTTGGATAGTTTCTATTGATTTATCTTCCAGGTCTCTGTTGAATCTGCTATTAAACCTATTGAGTTTTTCATCTTAGGTTTTTTTTTTTTTAATTATTATAGAATTTACATTTAATCACTCCCCCATTCCAGTTTTCAGGTGAAATTGTTCACTTTTTTTTTCTTGAACATTAATCACAGATAATTTAAAGGCTGTGCTCGATAATGTCAACATCTTGATTACTTGTGGGTCAGTTCTATTCCCCCACCACCTGCCTTGGTGTTTGGTTCTGCCTTTTGGCATGCTTGATATTTTTTTTAGTTAGTTGTTGGACATAATATGTAAAAAAAATTGTATAAACTCTTTATGCTCTTTTTCTCTGGAGAGAATTTACTTTTCTTTTGGTAGGGAGTAATGTAGAGACAGATCACCTTAATCCAGTTAAGGATTGAGATGGTTAGTGGCTACATTTCAGTTGTAAGTCCTGTTCTGCTTTGTTTTCCCTTACACTCAGGCTCTTAGGACATGGGTCTTGACTTAAAGCCAAGGTGTTTACCAGGGCATTTCTTTTGTGGTGGGACCTGGACTCCAGTTTTTGCCTCCCTAGCATAGGGAAACTACCAGAGGCTTTAGCTGGTTTCTCTTAGCCTCTTACCTGCTGCTTAGCTTATTAGCTTCTCACAGGACAGTTTAGGGTCTGCAAAGCCCCCAAGAAGGAAGAAGCAGAGAATTAGCTTTGCCTCAGTATATTTCCCTTCTCTCTGGGAAATTGATCCTTCAAGCCCTTAGTTGCTCTTTACTGCTTTCAAACAGCTTGTTTTCTTTAAATCCAGCCTTTGTAGTTCTCAGTGGGAGCTTGGTCCTCCACAAACTACTTTATCATTGTGGAGTTCAGTTTTGCTTATTAGTAAAATCATAACTTTATATATTCTTCTGTGGGTTTTTTTTTAGACTGAGGCTTGTTTTTAAGATTCATCCTATTTGATTCCAATTCATTTTCACTGTTGTGTCATTTTGTATGTCAGATCTGCACACAGCTTTTAATTACTGCTATCACAACCAAGGAATCACATTTTCTTGTTGATTTATTGACTTTCAAGTTGAGGCTGAAAAATATATATCTCATCCTACTTAGTATATATTAAGCTTCATGAGATCAAGATACTTTCAAATTTTAAATTCTTATACCTGGTAAATACTAAGCTTCATAAGATCAGGATATTTTCAAAGTTTAAATTCCTGTACATGGGAGTGCCGTGTATGCAGTAGGTGCTCAGTAATGTGTAGGCAGTGTATCTTTAGCCAAAATATTTTTGGTGTTATGATTTCTGTCAGTACAGGAGGAAAATTTGTCATTGACATTTAGCATCTAAGTCCAATAGATTCTTTTTACTTTGTAATATTTTTAAGTCCTTTTACAAATAACATAACAAGGGAAGAGTAAACATAATGAAAAACAACTTCATTGGAAATTTAATAAGATTTTAAATATTGCAAACCTAAATTTTGATTACATATTTTCCTAGTTTTGAAGATGTATGTACTAAATTTGGCAGTATCCTTTGAATGTAATTATTTACTGGTTATTTGTCATGCATGAGTCTGGCAATATCCATCTTGTAAAGAACTAATTCCAGATTTTAGATACAATTCTAATAGGTTCTAGCTTATAATGACTTCTGGTTCTTCTTGTACTTGTATCATCAAAATACAATACTGATTCCAGATCTCAAATACATCACTGATAGATTCTGGCTTATCGTTACTCTGTCTATGCATTGCCAAATTCAGTACTTTTGAAACCTTCCGAGAGCTCATAATTTTGTCTAAAGGTGGCTATCTTCTTAGCTCCAATATAGCAAAACCTTTTTTATTTTTAAATTTATAAACACCTACTAGGATGATCAATCCTATGAATTTTTTCAATTTTTACTTCATCTGTTTCCTTCCAAATACTTTATATATATACTTCTCTTCAACATTATCCACTTAGGAGCCATATCAAGTAAATTTTGGTGTACAAGCATCATAAAAGGTGGAAGAATTCTGTCACATTTTATTTTCGCAAAATGGAACGATCCAGGTTCACAAAATATTGTGAACTGAAGTCCTTCCTGTTGAATGACTAACTAGATGAGGATACTGTATTCTCTTTTTTGTCCTTAGAAAGATATTGTTCATTTTTTTGACTGAGACCATTCATCTAGGATATCATCTGAAAACCATAATCTGATTTATTGCTTATGTGGTCAATTTCACCATCATCATTAGAGTCTGGAACAGTGGTTCTCAATCAGGGATGACTTTGCCCCCAGGGGACATTTAGTAGTATCTGGAGACATTTTGGTTGTTGGTGGGTAGTCTGGAGGTAGGTTGTCTGTTACTGGCACCTATTGGATATATGGCAGGGATGCTGCTTAACATCCTACAGTGTGCAAGACAGTCCCCCCACCAGAAGGAATTATCTCGCCCAAAATGTCAGTAGGGCCTAGGTGGAGAAACCCCAGTCCAGGGTGCTGCTGTGTCTCTTTGCACTTATCTTCTGCTTTATCTGAAGTTTTTCCCTTTTTCAGTTTTTTCAATTTGCCATTATTGGTGAAAAATAAAAAATTCTGATTCCTCAACTGGGTTCAAGGAAAACAAAAAAAGCCTACGAGGAAGATGTCTCCAGACTTTTTGTATTAATCTTGAAAGATGATGTAATACTTTGAGCAGTGCACAAAGAAAACTAAAGGATGATGTAATAGTAATGATTTATTTCATATTGTGTCATCCTTTCAAGTTTTTCTGCCTCACTTCCATTTTCTACCATACTTTGCATTTTAGTCTTTTTGTTAGGATAATTAGCAATAATTGATGACTAATGTGAAAGAATTCCTAGGATGCTGAAATAGCAAAATATTTCAAAATATAGGAAAAATATGATCACTAAGATCCCATAATGTATCAGATTCATAAAAGGGTTTAATGGACCCACATGGTAATTGCAAAATAGAGTGAGTTGATGCTCTTAAAAAGTAGATTTTCTCTTTATTCTTTGGAATATCTCTAAGAGAGCATAAAACTCATAAGACATCTTCAAAACAGAATTGATTAGAAAAGAAACTGGATCTTGGTACAAAATGGATATTGTATGAAAAAGGCTTTGCAGTCATACAGTTTTGGTAAATGCTGCATTTAATCTACTTTCCTTCTCAGAGCTTTCAACTTGCTAATTGTGCAGTGTAAACCTCTGAGATTGTAGGGTTTCTAATACTTGGTTATAGAATCCTTTTTGGGAGTGTCACTTTAAGTGGACTGTAATTGGGAAATGTCTAAAGAATATGAAATAAATAGGAGATTTTCAAATAAAGAAGTTTCATATTTTATATTATGGGTATCAAAGTAATGTGAGTCAGGTTTTAGACAAATGATTATGATCACTTCAGGTAGATATTTTAGGAGGCCTTATTTCTGTTGTCATTGCTCAGAAATCTTTGAAAAGTCTATTGTACAGTTCTTTCAATGAGTACCTATGGTGCACTGAAAATTCACCCCCCTCGAGGATTTTCAGAACTGCTTGTTTTTATTTTTTAAAAAATTGCTAAAAGAGCAAAATCTATTAAATAAGATTGGCAAATACCGTATTTAATCAGAAATGACATATGATCATCAAATAATGACTTTATTTTTAAACAGTAAAAATATCTAAAGGTAAGTTAAAAAATGTGCGATGGCAGCATTGTTGGAAACTCTTTACCCTCTCATGATAACATTTAAAGAGATTATGTCATTTGAATGTATGAGTTCTTATATTTCTGTTAAAATATCAGTCTTTTTACTTTGTAGCTGTACCTTCTTGATAGTCTTTTATGACGATTCCTCCTTTGGATGTTAAAAACAAACATTTTTGTCTTAAGTATATTACAAAACTTAGTCATTGCTTTTGGTCCATTAAATAAATCTGCAGGGCAAGGGTGACCAGGTCTTCCTTGCGTAGCTCTCCTGCTCAGATTTCTGTTTCTCTTGGTGCTTGCAGCACTTCTAGGCTGTCCTTGACTCTGATCTGGAGGTGTGGGCTTGAAAAATTGTTGTTCATCCTTAAGCAGTAATCACTGCAAGGAAATCAGTGCTTATAGAATTAATAATATATTATTCCTGATTATATATTTTAAAATAGTTTGATGATAGTTGTAGTGATAGATTATCTTTTGACCGTGGCATTATTTCTAGAAGAGTGATGTGCCTAAAAATAGGGTTTCAGTTTTTCTTCAATCAGGGACAAACATCTGATCTTGAATCTTTTGGCAATGGGCATACGTGTATCCTTACTGAAGTGTACTAGAATGAGCTTATTATAAAAAGTGGGGAAATATCATTTCCCTTTGTTATTAAATAAGCACCAGAGTACTTAGTGTTTATGACAGTATGATACAGATGTGGTTCCTGTGTTCTGATTCTGATCTTTAAAAATGTGCCAGTTCTTTGACTTTGTAATTCTATTTTTAGGAGATTATCTCAAGGAAATAGAGATATATACCAAGAATCATGTACAGAATATGTATTGTAACAATAAATATAATAAAAATTAGAAACAACCTATATATTTTTGAGATTGTTAAATTTGCAAACCCATATTAAAGGTAATGTTCTTGAGTAATTTTTAGGGATTGGGAAAATGAATGGTAAAAAAGTCTGTCAGGACATCATGGACCAAAATATTAGCAGTAGTTACCCATGGGGGGTGAGATCATGAGTGGTTTTAAGTTTTAGTTGGTCTATTTGTTTGTTGGTTTATGTTCTTCTGAGTTTTACACATTTTAAATAATGAACAAATATTGCCTTTAAAATTTAAAAAGTTAATATAAATTTATAACTGATTTGGGGAAATAAAACATCCACTAATTAAACAATGCTTTAAATCAAGGGAAGGATGTGTGTTTTCACGTCTGCAAGTTATGAAATAAACATCAGACAAATCTTTGCTATGTATGGAACACTTGGATTGGAAGGCAGGATTTTTGTCTTTAAATTTATGTTCTGTTTCTGGAAGAATGAGCTTAATGAGCAATCACTACCACAGAGTTTGTTGGATTATCGGGATTGGAGCTGTCTTTTGTAGGAAAGTTGGAGTAAAAGTTTAATAGGGATAGGCCAGGGCTGAGTAGATCAGAGTGGGCTGGGGTATAAATAAATATAAATAAATAACCAAGCCTGAGAGAAGGCAGTGAAAGAGTGGAGTCAGGGGCAGTGGAGGTGGTATTAGAGACTGGGGTTGAGGATAAAAGTAAAAAGGATATATTGAATATTTTAAACTGAAATGAACCTAGTGAATCATTACCACTATTTAGAAAAAGAATAAAAGATAGGTAAACACATGCTAAGGGTGAATATTGTTTTGTGGAACTTTTGTTAGCATTTTGAGTGTGTATGGATATGCATGTGAGAGGAGGAAGGAAGAACTGGGTCAGGATGTAAAAATATTTCTTAATGTGTGTTGGGGTTAAGTTTGAGAAACACTGCTCCACAGCCTGCTGGATCGCCTCTAACTGTGACTCTCAGTGCTGAAACCAAATTAACTGTTTTTATGGAAACAGGGTCTCCTGGTAATGAATCCTTTTGACTTTTGTATATTTGAAACATCTTTATTTTGCTCTCATTTTTTTTTTTTTAAGATTTTTTTTATTTTTTCCTTTTTCTCCCCAAAGCCCCCCCGGTACATAGTTGTGTATTCTTCGTTGTGGGTTCTTCTAGTTGTGGCATGTGGGACGCTGCCTCAGCGTGGTCTGATGAGCAGTGCCATGTCCGCGCCCAGGATTCGAACCAATGAAACACTGGGCCGCCTGCAGCGGAGCGCGTGAACTCAACCACTCGGCCACGGGGCCAGCCCCTATTTTGCTCTCATTTTTGAAAGATATTTTTGATGCATATAAAATTCGAGGCTGACAGTTTTTTCTTTCAGTACTTTAAAAATGTTACTCTGTTGTATTCTCATGTGCATTGTTTCCAATGAGAAGTCTGGTATCATGCTTATCTTTGTTCCTTTGTCCTTGTATGTTTTCCTCTGGCTGCTTTTAGGATTTTTTCTTTATCCTGGTTTTGAGCAGTTTGATTATGATGTTCCATGGTATAGTTTTTTCCATGTTATTTGTGCCTAGGGTTTGTTGAGCTTCTTGAACCTGTGAGTTTACAGTTTTCATCAATTTCAGAAAATTTTTGGCCATTACTACTTCAGATATTATTTTGTCTGCCTCCTCCTCCTACCCCCCACATTTGGGATCTCCAATTACATGTGTATTGGGTTGCCTGAAGTCTCACAGCTTGCTTAATGATCTGTTCATTTTTTAAAATTCTTTTTTCTTTTTCACTTTGGTTAGTTTCTGTAACTGTGCCTTCAAATTAACTAATCTTTTCTTTATCAATGTCTAATCTACTGTTCTGGTTTTTATCTCTGGAAGTGTGATTTGGGTCTTTTTAAAATCTTCCATGTCTAGGGGCTGGCCCCGTGGCCGAGTGGTTAAGTTCGCACGCTCCGCTGCAGGCGGCCCAGTGTTTCGTTAGTTCGAATCCTGGGCGCGGACATGGCACTGCTCATCAGACCACGCTGAGGCAGCGTCCCACATGCCACAACTAGAAGAACCCACAACGAAGAATACACAACTATGTACCGGGGGGCTTTGGGGAGAAAAAGGAAAAAATAAAATCTTCAAAAAAAAAAAAATCTTCCATGTCTATACTAACTCTCTGAGCATATGGAATATAGTTATAATTGTTTTAATGTCTTTCTCTGCTAATTCTAAATCTCTGTCAGATCTGGGTTGATTTTGATTAATTGATTTATTCTTGTTTTGAGTTGTGTTTTTCTGCCTCTTTGCACGCCCAGTCATTGTTGATTGATACCAGACATTGTGATTTTTGCCTTGTTGGGTGCTGAATTTTTTCGTATTCCTATAAATCTTCTTGAGCTTTATTTTGGGTTAAGGTACTTGGAAACTTATTTATTTTTGCAGTTGAGTTACTGGGAAACAGTTTGGTACTTCTGGGACTTGCTTTATAATTTGTTAGGTGGATCTGGAGAAGTGCTTATTCTAGCACTAATTATTCCTCGCTATTGAGGCACTACCTTCCTGGTACTCTGCCCAGTATCCCGTGAATTACAAGGTTTTCCCCATGGCTGATGGCAGTAGGCACTGATCCTGGCCTTGTTGGGTGCCAAACACTGCTCCGTCTAGCCCTCTGGGATGGTTCTTTCTCTGGCCTTGGGTAGTTTCCTCACGTGTGTGTGCTTATGTGGATCCTGCTACATACTTGAGGGGCTCCTCTGTGCAGCTCTCTCCTTGCTGTTACTCTGTCCTGTGACCTCTAGCTGCCCTGCTGTCCCTGGACTCTCAGCTTGTCTTCTCAATCAGGAAGTCTTCAGTTCCTCCAGCTGAAGCCTCAGTTTCTCCACCCTGTCCTACTGCCTGAAAACTCTCTAGGCAATAAACTGGGCCAATTGTAAGACTCCCTTAGTTTGTTTCCCATCTTTCACACGTCACTGTCCTTCATTGCCTGATGTTCAGTGAAACTGTTGTGTCATATATTTTGTCTGTTTTTTGTTGTTGTTTTAAGCAGGAGGGTAGGTCCAGTCTCTGTGATTCTATCTTGGGCAGTAGTGGAAGCCTCGCTAAAGGGTTTTACCCTTGGAATTTGACAGGCTGATTCTAAAGTTTATCTGGAAGATAAAATTCACAATAGCTAAGTAGATTTTGAAAAGGAAGAGTGACAAAGAAGAGATTGGCTTTCTACACATCAAAATGTAATAAAGCTAGAGTAATTCCAATGGTGTGCTCTTTGTACAGGAATAGACAGATAAATGGAAAAACATAGTGTGTGTGTATACATTTACGTATTTATACATCTGAATTTATAACAAAAATGACGTTTCAAATCAGGGGAAAGACTATGAGGGTAATTGATTGTCCATTTGGGAAACAAAAAATTGATTACTAAAACTGTATGCGTTCGTTAGAATATGGTTTTAGCATCTTGTGACAGAAACCCAAAATAACAGTGGCTAAAAAAGGGTACAAGTTTATATTTCTCATGGAAAAGTCTGAGCCATGTTGTTAAACAGGAGTCCAGGTTCCTCTTTATTTTTTTGCCCTGCCATCCATAAGATGTTTTCTTATCTACATAGCTTAAAAGAGCACATACTCTGGTCGGTGGAAACAGGGCAAATGGTGAAGAGAAGGTATATCCTTTTCTCCTAAGGGCACAACACAGAATTTTCATTTATCTCCAGTTCACAACCTCCAGAGAAGTTGGAAAATAGTCTTTATTCAGGACAGCCCTGTGCCTAGGTTAGCTAAATCTCCTATTGTTGTGGAAGAAGGGGATAATAGAAATTTGGGGACAATTAGCAATCTCGCCTTTACATACATAATACGTTTCAAATGGATGAAAGAAAAGCATAAAAATTAAAAGCCTTAAGTATAGACGTAGATAGGAGAATATGTTTATGATCTATAGGTTACAAAAGTCTTTCCTAAACAAGAATCAGAAGCATAAGCCATAAAGAAAAATATTGGGGCCAGCCCTGTGGCCGAGTGGTCAAGTTTGCATGCTCTGCTTCAGCGACACAGGGTTTCACTGGTTCGGATCCTGTGCGCGGACATGGCACCGCTCGTCAGGCCATGCTGAGGCAGTGTCCCACATGCCACAACTAGAAGGACCCACAACTAAAATATACAACTGTATTGGGGGGATTTGGGGAGAAAAAGCAGGGAAAAAAAAGAAATATCAATGGCCTATTGTCACATAAGCTACATGACAAAAGATATATAAAGATAGATGACATACTGGAAAAGTAATTGTAATATATACAAGTGAAAAAGATTAATATCCAGGATGTATATAAAGAACTGTTTTAAATTGGTAAAAGACACCCTATAGAAAAATGAACAGAGCACATGAACAGACAATTCACAGAACTCCAAATGATTCATAAACATTAAAATATACTCCCTGTCTCATAATCTGAGAAATGTAGCTTAAAATGATGTCTTTTATTTGTCCATCATATAGGTAATCACTGTTGATTAAGATGTGGGGAACACAGGTGCTGTTATACACTGTTGGTGGGAGTACAGATTGGTACTGTCTTTTTGGAGGTCAGTTTGGCAGTATCAAAACTGATGATGCAATACCCTCTGACCCCATAGTTTCACTTTTAGGAATCTTACAAGAAATCATCAACCTGTGGGCTAAGTGATGTCTGTATAAGGATATTTATTATATAATTGTATTAAAGATAGTAAATTATATCAACAGAATATTTTTTAAAATTATGATATATCCATTCCATTTAATCCGATGTAGCTATGAAGAAGAATGAAGTGTTTTTGTGTAGACAGAGGTAGAGTAATCTTCAGAATATATTGTTAAATGAAAACAAAATTGCAGAACAGGATATCTGGAAAGAATCTGTGTAAAAAATAAAACCCAAAGTGTGTGTGTGTGTGTATGCAATTTTATAGAAAAACTTAGAAGGGTAGACACCATTCTGTTCACGGTGCTTACATTTGGGGAGTGATGTTGTGGAGGTCGGGGTTTACCTCATATTCTTCACTGTGGTTTGAACTTTCTTTACGATAAAACTAAACATATATAATGAGCAAACTAGCACTGTAGTAACAAATGAATAAAATCTTTTGGCTTTCCTATGTTTTTTAGGATTGGTCCAAAGGAAGATTTTTTCCACTGTTTGAAATGTAACTTATGTCTAGCTATGAATCTCCAAGGAAAGCACAAGGTATGCAATTCAGTTTGCATAATTTTAAAAGTTGGTGTTTTTGAAAAATCAGCTTATCCTAGTATGTTTGGAAGCATACTGATTTTCAGATATTGACAGGTACAGCTATGTCACTTTTTATTTTTAAGCAGTATTAAGAAGTAGATGTTTCAAAATATATGCCTCAGAATATCTGATCTATGGTTCTTTTTCTTCTCTATAGTGTTGAGATTACTTATATGAGTTATGAGCATAATGTTGACAACTTCTAAATAGGTTTATGGATTCTTATCGTTAGTACTGATTTTAAGAATAACTTTAAAAATGCATACATAGTACAGGAGAAATATTAAGTATAATCTGTTAGCACAGTATTCCAAGAAAATACAGAAAATATTTTTATATTTCCTTTCATAATTAGACAAATGTTTTTAATCTGGATTAGCAGTTGTCATCCCAGGCCTTTAAAGTTATTTTTCATTGTTTAGAAAAGACTGTAATAAACTGTCTTATTATAGTACTGATTCTATCTAATATAGAAATTAGAGATATTAATAGATATTAGGTAATAACTGGCCTAAAATAGTAGAGTGGTAAGAGAAATGGAGATGAATAGTGAACATATGGGATATGGTGACAAGGGATAAAGGAAGAATGGGGCTGAGTAAAGATGACTGCCAAGGTTTTTAGCCTTGGCTTAAGGTACTTGATTAAAGATTGTGAATTCGTTGGAGATAAAAGATTGAGTTTGGTTTTATAGACTTGAGTTTGCGGTGATAGCAAGATATGCTGTGTTGTCTTTAAAAAACTACGTACCATTTTCTCTTGTGGTATTTTTGTTTTATTTTTCAGTTATTTTTTATTGTCTATATTAGCAATGGTCCCACCATCTGCTCAAGTGCTTACTGAACAAACATGGGCATCAGCCATGGCTTGGTGCTTTCACCTACCTCCCCACATCTGTTCACACAGTGTCTTGTCAAGTTAAGAACTCAGGCCATGAAGGCAGCCTGTTGGAACTCAAATATAGTTCTACCTGTTACTGTCGTGTGACTTGGGAAGTTAGTTAGCTTCTCTAGGCCTCAAATGCCCCATCTGTAGAATGGGGTAATAATTGTACCTGTTTCATTTAGAGTTGTGAGAATTAATTGAGCTAATACAGGTAATATACTTAGCATGTGGCATGTAGTAGATTTCAATAATATGAAGTGTTGTTATCATCAATATTAAGTAGTTTAGCTTTGGAGTAAAACACATACGAAATAGAAAGGTTCCAAATGTTAATATCTCTGCCTGTTTGGTAAATCTTGACTCACTGAGTTTGCTTATCTGTAAAACGAAGGTAATTTGAGTAATTAAGATGCATTGAGCAGTTTCATTGTTTCAGGTAAATGTGCAAAGCCTGAAGTAGTTGTGAGAGTTATCTGTTCATTTCTTGTCTGACAAATAAGAAACATGAATTAATGTTAATTATTATCCTTAGTAAGTTGGTATTATTATTTCCTTTTTGTTAGTTTTTATTAATACTATTGTTACACCTGTCATTTCCATCTACTTAAACTTTTGGTAACTTGAGTTTCTCTTTTGAAACAGTGTATTGAAAATGTTTCCCGGCAGAATTGTCCAATATGTTTGGAGGTAAACTTAAAATATCTTTTCCTTTGGAAATATGCCCTCTTGAATTTAAAATACTTGGGTGTTTGTATTGTCTCCATGCAAAGACTAACATTTATTTCCTTTAGGACATTCATACATCCCGTGTTGTTGCTCATGTCTTGCCATGTGGCCATCTTTTACATAGGTAAAGTAACATTGTTTTTTCCCCTCAAAAATGTTTGAAAATAGGGGAGGTGGTTTTTGCTTTACTAAAATAATATTGCATTTTCTTTCAGAACGTGTTATGAAGAAATGTTGAAAGAGTGAGTGTTTAATGGAATTTTAGAAAATTAAAATTGTAAGATGTCTGGGCTTTTTTGTTGTGGGGATAGGGAAGTGGGCAAACATTGCTGATACTTATCCCTTCTTGGGTGTGGCAGATATTTGTCTTGAGATGGGTAGGGTAGATGTGTAATGTTAAACTGGGCAAAGCATCTTGGGGTTTGTAGGACTACACGTTTGTCTCCATGTCTCCATTATGCCTTATCTCATCCCACAACTTGAGGCAGATGCCTCTTCTTGTCTGGCTGTACCTACCAGGGAGCACAGTCTCTGCCAGAGGCAGTCATAGCATTGTAAAAATGCTGATGTGTGTTGCTCAAAATTCTGTTAAGACTTTATATTGGTCCGGTCTAGTGACCTGCAAAGAAAGCTGGTGACAAGATTACCTAAAACTGAGACTTTATGGTGGGGGAAGGATGTTACAATGAGATGAGAATAGTTAGGAAAGAGGAGACTTTGTAAATGTATTTTGGTCCTGCAAATTGATGAGCAGAAATTTTAATTCAATATAAGAGCCAGATGGAAGGGAACTTACTCAGAAGTTTTAGAAAGGAAATAATATGATCTGTTTTAAGGAATACAATTTCTTCTTTGCTTAAAATATGTTAGGAAATTGAGGTTGTTTTGCTAAAAAGCAGCTTAGTGGGTTTTAAAAAAATATATCAAGTATATTCTGCAAAGAATATAGATTAATTCCGTTCTGTTTTAGAGAACTGAGGGAAAAGAAGTACGTTTAAAAAATACCATGGTACAGGATTTAATTGGAAACTTTTATAGTGTAAAGGTTCCCAGGTTCGTAACAGTTTACCTTGAAATGAAGAATAATGCCTTGTCTTGGATGGTCTGTGTACTAGTTAGCATGCATCTTCTTATATACCTGAGTTGATATGCTCCCTGTTCAATGTTTGTAAAATAACCTTTCTGTCTTTCCTAGAGGCTACAGATGTCCGTTGTGTATGCACTCTGCTTTAGACATGACTCGGTACTGGAGACGGCTGGATGATGAGGTGGCGCAGACGCCTATGCCGTCAGAATATCAGAACATGACTGTGGATGTGAGTAGAATCAATCCTTAAAACTTTTCAGGTTCCTTGATGATGTTCTTGTTGATGTTTGCCCTCTGTCAACTCTGTCTGAAAACTACTGCTTTGGCATAGATACCAATGTGATAATTAATGGGAAGGACAAAATAATATTTTTAAATTTTAGTTACTTTGAACTCAGAAGACAAGAAAAAAAAGTCCTAAGAATACCTTTGTGCCGTTCTTCTCAACACTAGATGGCAGGCAAAAACTTTATTCTGAATTGTTTAGACATTACTTGCCGGAGTCAGTCACTTATGTAACTGAGTAGAAGTGGATTACTGGTCTGATGTTTTATTTTAATTATGTTTTATTTTTAATTATTTAAAATTTTATTTCAGGTGAACATATTTGCTGATTTTTGTAGATTATTTTTTGGATTTTAATGTTTATTACTCTTTTTATTCTATCTTAGACTTTTAAAATTTGGCCTTAATTAGCCTGCACCCTAAAATACGGGAAGTATTTCTGTGCCTTTTGCCTTACAGAGAATGATCATCTTTTTTCCATTAATTGAGGTGTGCTGGTGTCTGTTCTCAGCATGGTATATTGAATTATAGATCAGAATTAGAAACCTAGATAGCTTTCTGGTGCTTTAATAATTTTGGGGCTTATTATAAATTTTCTAAACATCTTTAGTGTTGTTCAGATACTTCTACACAAAAGGTTAAAAACCACTTAACAAAGCAGGTAAAAATTATGTTTCGTTTTATTTACACTGGAGCGTTTTATAATTCATTTGGATAATTAAATTGTTAGTAAGGTCAGGAAAGATCACTTTTGGAATACTAACTGATAATCGTGATTTTTTCTAGAGGCTGCAGTTTGCTATATTCGATGTAGACCATTTTTTAAAATAACAGCTTTATTGAGATATAATTCATGATACCATACAACTCATCCATTTAAAGTGTATAATTCACTGCTTTTTAGTATGTTCTTGGAGTTGTGCAAACATCACCAACATTACAATGTTTTCGTCACCCCAAAAAGAAACCTTGTACCTGTTAGCAGTCATTCCCCAATCCCCTACCTCTAGGCAACCATTAATCTACTTTCTACATTTAGATCATTTTCTTAAAAGAATTACTTTTCAAATTATAGTTTAGAGCAAATTTGGAAGTTTTCTACTTATTATGGTATGACTATTCTAAAGCTGATGTTTTTCTCACATAATAATTTATCGATCTATTTTCAGGTTAACACCTTTTTTTATTTTTCAAGATCTCACTTAGTACTAGAAGAGGGTCGTTCCTAAGTAGTATCTTATTGTCATTTTAGAGAGAAGCCAACAGCTTCTCTTTATTCAATTTTAGGAACTACTCTTTTGGACTTAATTCATTCCTGAGGCATAGAAGACTAGAAACTTAGCATATTAAACCTAAAGTTTAAGCAAAATATTATGATAAGTATGTAAAAATTTGTTTTATTAACTAAGATAATTTTCTAAGTGTCAATGAAAAACAATGAAATCACATATGCTATTTTGAATTGTAAGTATAGGTGTTGATTTCATTATGCCTATGTTAATTTTCATATTAGTATTATTTATACTATTTGGGAGCTGTTTTAAAGTAAGACTTCTTGGCTCAAATCCACATTTTCATTTTCAAAATTCAAAACTACCTTAATAGCCCCTTAGAGTTTTCAGTGAACAAATAAAAGATATTTCTACTTATAAAAATGTTTAGATTTATATATATATATATGTTTTCGTATCTTCAATATGATTTTTGAGGAATTTTTTTGAGCAGTGCCACTTTATAAGGTTCAACATACCTAATTTGAATTCATCTCTTTTCAGATTCTCTGCAATGATTGCAATGGAAGATCTACTGTCCAGTTCCATATATTAGGCATGAAATGTAATATTTGTGACTCCTACAATACTGCTCAAGCTGGAGGATGTAGAATTTCACTAGGTCAGCAATGACCAGCCTATACTGCACTGGAAAACTCGGCATTTTCTGATATAGAAAAAGGCTATCTTTAGTATCCTGTTGTCATAATGTGTCAGAATCTATGCATTAGAGTTGATGTGTTTTGTACTAGTGTCACAGCATAAAATCATATAACAAGTACTTGAGGATTCAGGGTCTCTCTGTAGGATTATCATAGCTCTATATTGGATAAAAGCCACTGTGCTTGTGTTTTGATTGGAAGTTCCTTTAGTGTCAGTTGTTTGGAAGCCATTGATGTTTGCCACTGAAATTCACATCCATAGAAGTATGTTATACTTCCATGGAAGTTTGCTTTAAGTGACACTATGCACGCAGAGTTCATTTCTAGTTCTTGATAGAACTGCACTTAATTCTAAGTGTTATTCTTGACTTTGTAAGGGCTGTGCTGTAATGAGAATGTGTTCTGTCTTACTGATAAAATCTACATATGCTTTAGAATTTTCTAAGACAGTCCTATGGATCCTGTAAATGTGAATTTTGATGTAATAACTGCTAATAAAATTATATTGAAACTATTTTATAGAAAGTTTTTTCCAGGGTTATCCATTTTTGGCTCAATTCGGGCAATATAGCCTTATAATGTAAAATAAATCCTCTTTTCTTTCTTTTGAGATATTCTTCCATCAGAGTAGTTGGGAAATGTGTAAAATAATAGAACTCTTCCAAGCCTTAAGAAACCATCAACATTGAAAATTATTTTCTTTTGGTTATCCAAAATATTTCTTCAAAGAATAATTCAGTCAGTCAGTCATTCAGCAGGTATTTAGTGAGCAGCTCTGGGTGCTGTATGGTTCTAGATGCTGTGGAGACAACAGTGAACAAGACAGATAAAAAGTCCCTGCCCTCATGGAGGTACGTTGTGGTGTTCCTCGTACTTGACTAGCCTTTTCGTTGTTTTTTTTAAAATGCATGCAGTGGTTGTCTTTATTGTAAATGAATAGATTCTTTCTTTGAATGCTTGCAGGTAGGTAGGTATGGATGTGTAGATGTGTAGAAGGGTCATAGAATATTCCTGACAAGATCTCTGATTTTATAATACTTCTTTGGGCTCAAGTAATGAAATTAAATGTACCTCTTCATCCAAGAACAAAGTACATGAAAATGCTAGATGATCCTGCAACTTTTGCAGTAGTGTCCAGTATCCAACTTAGCGTGTTTATAAAAAGCTTTAGGTTAGGAAGCGAAATGTGTACATATCAATTGAAGGGTGTTTATTAATCACCAGTTATATTTCCAGCTTGGAGCTAGTTGACTCTCCTGTGAATAAGAAAGATGGTCTTATAAATTAAGTTCTCTTAAAGTTTTGCTGTTTGCATTATATTCACTGGATTTATTTTTTACCTAGTGGACTTGTTTTTTACTGTCATTTTAATGTGGATTTTCTCTTTGTGTTTGCCTAGTTAATCCTTTGGATTTTATGCCACCATTTGGCAGGTCTGCTTTTTTTGTTTGTTCTTACATATCTGTTTTCATTCCCATAATAATCTCATACCTACCTGGTTGTCTTATGTCCAGTTTCACTTCTCTGTGTCCCCTCACATTCATCCTGCCGGATTACTTTTCCTAAGCTTAGACTTGTTATAATTTTGGTCAAAATAATATACAATTTCCCTACTGTGTCTTAAGCCCAGATTACTTGCTTTCAAGTCTTTACAATATTGTTCTAATTTTATCTTTTCAGTTTTACTTTTCCTTATTCATTTACATATATTTCTTAAACACACCTCTGAAATTTTGATCCCTCATGGAACAGTCATTCTTAGAAAAATGTGGTTGTCAAAGGCCTGCCTCTTCTTCATAGTCCAGTTCCAGGTTTACTTTCTCCATAAATGCTAATAAATATTCAAAAGTCTGTGGGAACCTCTTGCTCTTCTAAACTGCAGCACTTTGTACCAGTCTTGAAGGAATTAGCATTTCCTTTACTTGGCTCATTTTTTGCCTTTCCCTTCCTCATTTTAACATTGTATATGAAACAATATATATAAAGCTTCCCAGGGACAAAGCTGGCGGAGGGGGTGTGGGGTACAACTAAGCTACTGAAAGCCCTCTAGCAGGTGACGTGTGTGCGGGAGACACAGGATGCAAGCTACGGTGGAGGCAAGCAAGGCGGGCTGTGAAAGCTCCCTAATCTGGTGCGCGTGCTGGTGCGGGTGGGGGTGAGAGGAAGAGCCTGTTACTTTTTGAGGACAGTGATGGAACTTTTCATCTTTTATAATACCTTGCTCGTAAGAATTTGTTGAATTTCTGGTGAGATTAAAAAAACACTTGTTCCCAAGTTTTCACTACATAAGAAGTTGATAGAATGTCTGTACTTGAAAAGACCCCCAGCACTGTTTCGTACTAGAACATATTGATTGAAATGTGATCGTATCACACCTCTCAAACTAGTAGAGAGGAATCAGGTCATGCTGGAGTCTGGTTGATAGGTTTGTCTATTCATTTATTCCGTTTAACACATGGTTATTTTGCCCCAGGTATGTGCCAGGTATAGTATCTAGAGTTGGTTTATAAAAATGAGTGGGACAGCAAATGACCTTAAGTGTTTCTGGCCTAGGAGAGGTGATGTGTGATTGATAGAAAGTGCTACAGGAGTGCTTTTGCTGGTTTCCAACCTCAGGGTCATGTGGCTCAATAAGGAGCCCTTAGACAAAGCCTCTTCAGGACAACTTTTGACTTGGTTCTGCCACACACCGACCACAAAATATGGTCTTTGCGACTTATTCTCTATTTTAGAATAAGCAGTTGAGCTTAAATTCCTATGAATGTCAATTAACAGGCCAACTCTGTGATATGAGATACACAGGGTCTCTGGTATGATGCCTGCCACTCCCCACTTCATTCAGGATCTTCCTTGCCCAGATTTTGTTGCGTAGGCATACCAAGTATCTACTCTTATAAACCTCTCGTCAAAAGCAAAGCGTCAGGCTGATTGCACTTTTTTTCCCCCAGAGGCGAACAGCATATGATACTCAAATTGGAGTCAAACTTCCCCTAGTCACCCACCTGCTCCCAACTTTCCTGTCCCATTTTCACTCCTTGTCCGTTTCCTCATCCTGCATATTCTATTTTTCTAGAGGCAGAGAATTCAGAACGAGCTATGTATGGGAAATAGGCCTTTAGCCTGTTCAGAGGCTGCTGTAATTCCAACCATTGCCAGTAGAGTGGGCTTAGGTGGGGCTTGGCCATTGGCTCCTCATCCTCTTGTGTGTGTGAATACCCTGAAGAGCCGAGCCTGCACAGGCTGGAGGACCTTGAAAGGACAGTTCTGGGTCTTCTCCCAGGGCCTGGTCGCAACATCAAAAGATTCCTTTTGAGAATCCATCTCTGATTGCCCTGAACTGTTAGCCACCACTGACTTCTCCTCACCTCCCACTAAGCATCACAACAGCATATGCTTGAAATCTGATTGGCGTTTGTTCCAGTCTGCCTTAGATTATTTACACATTAATATCCCTTGTTGAATTCTAATTTCCTTTAGAGCAACTAGTACATTGCCTGATATTGAACATATCATATTGATATGATCTGTACCTTGTTTTAAAGTTTAGAAGAGTTATATTCCTCTGGAGTTCTGAATCAAGTTCTAGATCAATTGAGAAGTAAATATGGGAGTCAGATATTGCTGCTAAAGGGGGAAAGGAGATTGTGGCTTGGAACCAAGGCCAAATTGAGTTTGCTCTTCCTCATTCTAAGTTGAATTTACCCATACGTCACTGACCGCAGGCCTCTCTTCACAGCGGAAGCTCTGCCCTGGGGAGGGGAGCAGTGAGTCCTAATCGTTGCAGCTGTCTGGAGCAAGGCTACAGTCTAGAAAGGACTTAGACCACTTACGTGCAATGGCTTTTTACTAAATCTCACCACAATTAGGTACCTCCCTCCTCTGATGTGGCGGGGTTGGGGGGGGTGGCGGGGGGAGGGAGGGTGGTGTGAATGGGGAAGCCATGGAGAGAAGGAGGCTTTCTTCCCAATAGTACTTCCCAAGGGGGCAGAATTGATTAGCTGAGGCAAGAATGGGAGAAGTTCCTGTTCCATAGACCCTGGAACAGCTGTGTTCTTCTGGCATCCACTGGATGGAAGGTGATCTGAATCTGGTCAGACCCTGTAGGCCAAATGTAAATTGCAGAGGATGAGATAAATAACCTCTTCCTGGTATAGATTCTAAAATTGGCCTGACCTCCAGGGATGGTGGGCTGTGGCCCCAGGCGAGACTCATCTTCCACTCTGTCATCTTGTGAGGCAGTGCTGGCTGGTGTCAGTCTGTGCGCTTTTTTCAGTCAAACTGTGTTATGTCCTAGGCAAAGAGCAGTATTTATTAGAATTAATCTATCTCTTTCTTTTGACCTTTTTCTTTGTGAGTTGGTATATTTCTTTGGGATTATTTCATTTTGAAGATGAATGGATTTGTTTAAAGTAATGGAATCATAGACTTTAGAGCTAGAAGACCATATAGTCCAAACACACTAGTTTTGTTTGATCAAACTGAAGCCCAGCAAACTTCGATTTACTTGCCCAAGCTTTCCCTGAAGGCCTGCAAAGGAACAGTTTCTCTTTATTTTCTGCACCATTATCTCGTCTGAGGCTTAGTATGTGTATATGCGTTGGAGGTTAGAATAAATTGGGTTGTCCCTTTTGACAAACATCTACCCAAGACATACAGATCAAGAGAGATGATCTGGGTTGGGGGACGGGAGACATGAGAAATAGAAGAATGGAAAACATGGAGGAGTAAATAGAAGAGGTATCTTCTCCATGCTGTACTTCTCAATGTCGCAGCTGGGCATCACATTCTAGGTGTATTTGCATATCCAAACATTTGGGCTTCCGGGCTAGTCCAAAATTTCAGGGGAGAGGCCAGAAACAATTCTCAGAGTTACTCAATGTCATGAATTGTTTATTGTGTGAGGAGCTTGATGTAATAGAAATGGCTTGGACTTTGGAAGCAGAGAGAAAAATTCAAATAATGTCAACCCTAACACACACTGGTATTTACTTTGGGTCATTTCTTAACTTCCCAGACGTTTTACTCTTTGTGAAATAGGGATAGTAGTAACAGCCTCATAGGGTCTGTGTTGTGAGGTTTAAATAAGATAAAGCACTAAGTGAGGCCAGCCCGGTGGTGCAGGGGTTAAGTGAGCACGTTCTGCTTCTCTGCGGCCCGGGGTTTGCTGGTTCGGATTCCAGGTGCGGACATGGCACTGCTTGGCAAAAGCCGTACTGTGGTAGAGGAAGATGGGCATGGATGTTAGCTCAGGGCCAGTCTTCCTCAGCAAAAAGAGGAGGATTGGCATTAGTTAGCCCAGGGTTAATCTTCCTCTAAATAAATAAATAAGTGAATGAATGAATGAATGAATGAGCGAGCGAGCTTGAAAAAAAAGAAGACAAAGCACTAAGGATAGTGCCTGGTGTATGCTGGGCCCTCAGTAGACATTAAGGTTCATACCCTTCCTGTTTGCAGCCTTGAGGTGATCTTCAGCATTTGCTCCCAATGAACTATACCAATGTCCTCCACGTCTCCAGTGACTGAAACATTTTCACCTGGGTTCTGACTGCAGGGGGCTTGGGAGTCTGCCTAGGGACAAATGGCCTTAACTGGATTGGGCCTTGCTCCTTGCTGTGCCTAGAGGGCCTCATAGACCATGAAGTTGTTTTAGCACCATACCAGGAAGCTGGTGGTCCTGTTCCATTCAGCCTGCAGCCCAGAGCTCTCCAACTCCGTGGACATCCTCTTATCGTACCCAGACCTGTTTGACTCATTTTTCCACCGAGGAGGACAGCAACTGCTTGCTCTGTCCTTTAGGAGGAAAGGCTTTTTCTCCCCTCCCCCCACACAGGTTTCTCTTGGCAGGTGAGCCAGTCTTGGGATCTGAGTGACTGCTTAGCTAACTGGTGGGTGGTGCGTGAAGCAGTCTGGTTGTGGAAACCTTGAACTTGTCTTAGGAGGTACCCATTCTCTTTGTAAAAGCAGCTGACAGATTTTAGTGAGATTGTGATGAGGGACATTACTTTTGGGGCCATTGTAATGCATTTTGATTTCCCAAAAGAACAAATTTGTTCCTAAATTTAGAAGAGAAAAGAAGCTTCTGAACTTCAGAATGGCTTAATTGCAGATGGGGGACTTGGATTACTTCCTAATTTCTCTGTTTAATATGGGCAAGTAATTTTCCTGACAATCAGTTTTTTTTTAGGTAAGAATGATCATACAGAATAATAGTTCTTGATACATTTAAAGCCCCCCCTTATTACCAGCCGTAGTTGTTCATTAGGCAGTAGAGCACAGTGGTTAAGGATACAAGCTCTGGAGACAGATTGCTTGGGTTTGTACCTTGGCTCTGCCATTTACGTGCTGTGTGACTTTGGGCAACTTAATTAATCCTTCTGTGTTTCATAGGTTATTTATCAAGATTAATTTTACTTATGTAAAGGGTTTAGACAGAGATAGCAATATTATGATGTCTCTAATATCTGCTACTTCTTGAGATTCTCTACCTAGCTCCGTTTTCCCTTTCCTACTTATTACCACTCAGCTACACACACTGACTGGATTTTCCTTCTTTGCCTTTAATAACCTGCCTGAATTAAGCCCCATAACTTTCCTCTCCTCTCTGATTTCTGCTTTTCGACCTGGATAAGATGATTGGCTGCCTATGGTACAAGGCTGCTGGAGAATCCTGCAGGGAAAAATGAACCCAGGGTACCTGTAAATTTGGTTTCCTGACAGCAGAGGGTGCCACAATGTTTCTGGTGACAGGAATCTTCTATGAAGAATGATTTTTTTCCCCCTACCTGGTACTTAAAAGTAAGAGCTTTTCCAGGATACTGACATTCAGGACGTTTATTGCCTGTTGTATAATAATGACACAAACCAACATCAAGAATGCACAGTCATTGAATAGCTGTAAAATTTAATTAAGCATGTCTATCACCATTGTATTTCTTATCTGCCTGTTTGTATTCCTTGGGTCAGATTTGTAAAGGAGGAGTATTTTCAAGAATATCTGACCAGCGTTATCTGCTAACGTTGTGCCCTTCTGTATTTTGGAATGGGCAAGAGAAGAGGGAGGAGGAACGGTGAGGGTTGAGGTGTAGAGGCGGAAGTCTGGGAGCAGCAGCACCAGTGCTGGAACGATGTGGATTTCGGTGCCATGGGGAGTCTGCAAGCTGAGCAGGACCAGATGGACGACAGTTCTAAGCAGAAAAGTGCTGTTTAGCTTGCAGATCATTGGAAACGGGTCAGAGCCACAGAAGCAAATGTGCACACAAAGGGAGATTCAAAGCGTGGCTGATTGAATTTTCCAAGACTGCTGCAACAAGATCTCCATTCTCTGTGCTCCTCTTCCAATGTGACATTGACTCTCCTTCCATCAAGTGGTGGGGCCTACTTTTTTCCCTCTTGAATGTGGGTGGCTGGTGACTATGGTTGAAGTGATGTTTTTTAAGCTAGGTCATAAAGGTGATAGACTTGTTACCTGGGATACTATTAGGATGCTAATTTGTGAAACCTCACTACCATGCTGTGAGGAAGCCCGGTCACATGGAGAGCCCATGTGTAGGTGTTCTGGCTGACAGCTTCAGCTGACATCCCAACCAACAGCTAGCGTTGATTGTCAGACTTATGACTGAGGGAGCCTTCAGATGGCTCTAGCCTCAGTCACCTCCTGATTGTAACCACGTGACAGATTCTTGAAGAACTGCCCAGCTCACCATTGTGAATCCCCAGAACCATGAGAGATAATAAGAAAATGATTCTTTTTTTTTTTTTTGAGGATGATTTGCTCTGAGCTAACACCTGTTGCCAGTCTTCCTCTTTTTTGGCTTGAGGAAGATTAGCCCTGAGCTAACATCTGTGCCAGTCTTCCTCTATTTTGTCTGTGGGTCGCTGATGAGTGGTGTACGTCTGCACCTGGGATCCATACCCATGAACATGGGCTGCTGAAGTGGAGCACACTGGAGTTAACCACTATGCCACGGGGCTGGCCCTGATTGTTATTATTTTAATACACCAAGTTTTGGGGTGATTTGTTACCCATCAATGGTAACTGAAACACAAAGTTAAGGTCCATCAACCAAAGGCCTGGGATAAGGTTGTTAAGTGAAGGATGCATTTCCAAAGTAAAAGCTAAATAGCAGAAAGCAATTTGAGCACACAAGGAGCATGGGGTAGCCAGTAAGGGAGTCTACAATAAGGCATGACTGGTCAGGGTTCTGTGACATGCCAGACTACGTACTATGTTGCTCTTCTTAAAAGTAAGTCCACAGTTGCAGCCTCCTGCCCACCCCTCAACTTTTTATCATGGAAAATGTCAAACATATGTAAGAGCGGAGCAACACAATACAGTGATCCCCAAATTCACTGCCCAGTTTCAACACGATCAACTCATGGCCGACCTTATTTATCTAGAGCCCTACCCACTTTCTCCTTTCACATTTTGAAGCAAATCCCAGTCACAATATCATTCTATCCCTACATATTTCAGATATAGCTCTAAAAGATAAGTACTGTTTTAAAAAATATAACCACAATACTCATCACACCTAAAGCAATGGACAAATGAACAATGAAATATATAACAGCTTTTGTGTTTAAATCAGAACATGAATAATATCAATAATATCAGTACTGTCATAGAAATATAATGCTATTTACCTATGAATTTTTAAATCTAATTAAAAAAGTAAAAGTGAAATGAACTTTAATAATGTTTTATTTTATTTATTTTTATTGAGTTCATAATAGTTTACATCAATGTGAGATTTCAGTTGTACTTTATTTCTTGTCTGTCACCACATAAGTGCTCCCTTTCACCTCCTCTTCCCTACCCCCTTCCCCTGGTAACCACTGAACTGTTTTCTTTGTCCTAGTACTTGTTTATATTCCACATATGAGTGAAATCATCTGGTGTTTGTCTTTCTCAGACTGGCTTATTTTGCTTAGTATAATTCCCTCTAGATCTTTCCATGTTGTTGCAAATGGGATGAATTTATCTTTTTTCTGGCTGAGTAGTATTCCATTGTATATATATGTATATACATATATATATACCACATCTTCTTTAGCCAATCTTCAGTTGATGGGCACTTGGGTTGCTTCCATGTCTTGGCTATTGTGGATAGTGCTGCAATGAACATAGCGGTACATATGTTACTCTGGATTGTTGATTTCAAATTGTTTGGGTAGATACCCAGTAGTGGGATAGCTGGGTCATATGATAGTTCTATTTTTAGTTTTTTGAGGAATCTCCATACTGTTTTCCATAGTGGCTGCACCAGTTTGCATTCCCACCAGCAGTCTATGAGGGTTCCCTTCTCTCCACACCCTCTCCAACATTTGTTCTTTCTAGTCTTAGTGATTATAGCCATTTTAACAGGCATAAGGTGGTATCTTAGTGTAGTTTTGATTTGCATTTCCCTAATGATTAGTGATGTTGAACATCTTTTCATCTGTTTATTGGCCATCTGTATATCTTCTTTGGAAAAGTGTCTGTTCATCTCCTCTGCCCACGTTTTGATCAGGTTCTTTGCTTTCTTATTGTTCAGCTGTGTGAGTTCCTTATATGTTATGGAGATTAACCCCTTGTCAGATATATGATTTGCAGATATTTTCTCCCAATTGGTGGGTTGTCTTTTTGTTTTGATCCTAGTTTCTTTTGCGTTGCAGAAGCTCTTTAGTTTGATGAGTTCCCACTTGTTTATTTTTTCTTTTGTTTCCCTTGTCTGAGAGGACATGGTATTTGAAAAGATCCTTTTTAGTTCGATGTCAAAGAGTGTACTACCAATATTATCTTCCAGGAGTTTTATAGTTTCAGGATGTGTCTTCAAGTCTTTGATCAATTTTGAGTTTATTTTTGTGTATGGTGTAAGATAGTGGTCTACCTTCATTCTTTTGCATGTGGCTGTCCAGTTTTCCCAACACCATTTGTTGAAGAGACTATCTCTTTTCTCCATTGTATGTTCTTGGCACCTTTGTTGAAGATTAGCTGTCTACTGTAGATGTGTGGTTTTATTTCTGGGCTTTCATTCTGTTCCATTGATCTGTGTGCCTGTTTTTGTACCAGTACCATGCTGTTTTGGTCACTCTGGCTTTTTTCTTTTTTTTGAGGAAGATTAGCCCTAAGCTAACTGCTGCCAATCCTCCTCTTTTTGCTGAGGAAGACTGGCCCTGAGCTAACATCTGTGCCCATCTTCCTCTACTTTATATGTGGGACGCCTGCCACAGCATGGCTTGCCAAGCAGTGCCATGTCTGCACCTGGGATCCGAACTGGTGAACCCAGGGCCGCCGAAGTGGAATGTGCACACTTAACTGCTGCGCCACTGGGCTGGCCCCATTCTGGCTTTGTGGTACATTTTGAAGTCAGGGATTGTGATACCTCCAGCTTTGTTCTTTTTTCTCAGGAATGCCTTAGCAATTCGGGGTCTTTGATTGCCCCATATGAATTTTAGAATCCTTTGCTCTATATCCCTGAAGAATGTCATTGAGATTCTGATAGGGATTGCATTGAATCTGTACATAGTATGGACATTTTAACTATGTTTATTCTTCCATGAGCAAGGAATCTCTTTCCATCTCCTTAAGTCATTGTCAGTTTCTCTCAGTAATGCCTTATAGTTTTCATTGTATAAGTCCTTCATCTCCTTGGTTAAATTTATTCCTAAGTACTTATTTTTTTAGTTGCGATTGCAAATGGAATTATATTCTTGAGTTCTCTTTCTGTAAGTTCATTATTGGAGTATAGAAAAACAACTGATTTTTGTAAGTTGATTCTGTAACCTGCTACTTTACTGTAGTTGTTAATTATTTCTATTAGTCTCCCAAGGGAGTTTTTTGGGTTTTCTACATATAAGATCATGTCATCTGCAAACAATGAGAGTTTCACTTCTTCACTCCCTATTTGGATTCCCTTTATTCCTTTCTCTTGCCTAATTGCTCTGGCCAAAATCTCCAGTACTATGTTGAATAAGAATGGTGATAGTGGGTATCCTTGTCTCATTCCTGTTCTCAGGGGATGGTGCTCAGTTTTTGCACATTGAGTGTGATGTTGGCTGTGAGTTTGTCATATATGGCTTTTATTATGTTGAGGTAATGTCCTTCTATCCCCATTTTGTTCAGAGTTTTTACCATAAATGGCTGTTGGATCTTGTCAAATGCTTTCTCTGCATCTATTGAGATGATCATGTGCTTTTTATTCCTCAGTTTGTTGATGTGGTGTATCACGTTGATTGATTTGCGGATGTTGAACCATCCCTGTGTCCCTGGCATGCATCCACTTGATTGTGATGTATGATCCTTTTGATGAATTGCTGAATTTGGGTTGCCAAAATTTTGTTGAGAATTTTTGCATCTATGTTCATCAGTGATATTGGCCTGTAGTTCTCCTTTTTCGTGCTGTCCTTGTCAGGCTTTGTTATCAGTGTGATGTTGGCCTCGTAGAATGTGTTAGGAAGTGTTCCATTCTCCCTAATTTTTTTGGAATAGCTTGAAAAGTATAGGTATAAAATCCTGTCTGAAAGTTTGGTAGAATTCCCCAGGAAAGCCATCTGGTTCTGGGGTTTTATTCTTTGGGATACTTTTGATTGCTGTTTCAATCTCTTTCCTTGTGATTGGTCTATTCAGATTTTGTGTTTCTTCTTGACTCAGCTTTGGGAGGTTGTGAGAGTCTAAGAATTTATCCATTTCCTCTAGGTTATCCGTTTTGTTGGCATATAGTTTTTTGTAGTGTTCTCTTATAATCCTTTGTAGTTCTGTGGGGTCTGTTGTTATTTCTCCTCTTTCATTTCTGATTTTGTTTATTTGAGCTCTCTCTCTTTTTTCTTTGTAAGTCTGGCTAGGGGTTTGTCAATTTTATTTATCTTCTCAAAGAACCAGCTCTTTGTTTCATTGATCCTTTCTACTGCCTTTTTTGTTTCAATAGCATTTATTCTGCTCTGATGTTTATTATTTCTCTCCTTCTGCTGACTTTGGGCTTTGTTTGCTCTTCTTTTTCTAATTCAGTTAGGTATAATTTGAGATTGCTTATTTAGAATTTTTCTTGTTTGTTAAGGTGTGCCTGTATTGCAGTGAATTTCCCTATTAATACAGCTTTTGCTGCACCCCATATGAGTTGGTATGGCATGTTATCATTTGCATTTGTCTCCAGATATTTTTTGATTTCTCCTTTAATGTCTTCATTGATTCATTGCTTGTTCAATAGCATATTGTTTAGTCTCCACATCTTTGCTCCTTTCTCAGCTTTTTTCTTGTAATTAATTTCTAGCTTTATAGCATTATGATTGGAGAAGATGCTTGTTGTTATTTCAACTTTTTAAAATTTATAGAGGCTTGCCTTGTTTCCTAACATATGGTCTATCCTTGAGAATGTTCCGTGCACACTTGAGAAGAATATGTATTCTGCTGTTTTTGGATGGAGTGTTCTATATATGCCTATTGTCTAGCTGGTTTAGCTTTTCGTTTAATTCCAGTTTCCTTGTTGATTTTCTGTCTGGATGATCTCTCCAATGATGTGAGTGGAGTGTTCAGGTCCCCTACTATTATTGTGTTATTTTTAATATCTTCGTTTAGGTTTGTTAATAGTTGCTTTATGAACTTTGGTGCTCCTGTGTTGGGTGCATCAATATTTCTAAGCATTATTTCTTCTTGATGTAGTGTCCCTTTGATCATTATATATTGCCGCACTTTGTCTCTCTTTACCTGCCTTATCTTGAAGTCTACTTTGTCTGACAGAAGTATTGCGACACCTGCTTTCTTTTATTTGTCATTAGCTTGGAGTATCGTCTTCCACCCCTGCACTCTGAGCCTGTGTTTGTCTTTGGAGCTGAGATGTGTTTCCTGAGGCAACAAATTGTTGGATCTTGTTCTTTAGTCCTTCTTGCGACTCTGTGTCTTTTTATTGGAGAATTCAATCCCTTTACATTGAGGGTGATTATTGATGTATGAAGGCTTAATGTTGTCATTATATCACTCATTTTTCAGTTTTCCTGCATTTCCTTTGTTCTTCTCCTGTGTGTTTTGGTCTACCCATTGAATTATGCAGTTTTTTTATGTTGTATTTTTTAGTTTTTTCCTTATTTATTTTTGTGTCTCTGTTCTGCTTTTTAGTTTAGTGGCTACCCTGAAGTTTGTATTCAGAATCTCGTGTATAACATAGTCCATTTTCTGATGGCCTCTTATTTCCTTAGTCTAAACTGATTCAGTCCCTATCCTCCTCCCCTCCTAAGTTATTTTTCTCATATCTTGTTCCAACTTGTGTTGTGTGTTTGTGGTTAAAGTGACAAGGTTGTCTTTGTTTTTGGCATTTTCGTTCCCTTTAGCCTAGTGCTATAGTTGCATATTTGCTATCCTATTCTGGTTCTATCTGTTTGTCTCCTTACTCTATGTTTTGTGACCCCTTTCTCCCTTTTTTTCTTTTTTCAGGTATGAGGGCCTTCTTGAGGATTTCTTATAGTGGGGGTTCTTGTGGCTACAAAGTCCCTTAGCTTTTGTTTGTCTGGGAAAGATTTAATTTCTCCCTCATATCTGAAGGACATTTTTGCTGGATAGAGTATTCTTGGCTAAAGATTTTTATGTTTAAGAGTTTTGAATATGTCAGTCCATTCTCTCCTAGCTTGTAAGGTTTCTGCAGAGAAATCTGCTGCAAGTCTGATAGCGGTTCCTTTGTGGCCTATTTTCTTCTGCCTTGCTGCCCTGAGTATTCTTTCTTTGTCATTCATTTTTGCCAGTTTCACTACTATATGCCTTGCAGTAGGTCTTTTTACATTGACAAATCCAGGAGATCTGGAAGCTTCCTCCACACATATTTCCCTCTCATTCCCTAGATTTGGGAAGTTCTCTGCTATTATTTCTTTGAACACGCTTTCTGCTCTGTTCTCCTTCTCTTCTCCTTCTTGAATACCTATAATTCTTATGTTGCATTTCCTCATTGAGTCGAATATTTCTCGGAGACTTTCTTCATTTCTTTTTAGTCTCAGTTCTCTCTCCTCTCTGTCTGGAGCATTTCAACATGTCTATCTTCGATTATGCTGACACGCTTCTCTATGATATCCACTTGAGTGTTCAGGGAATCCATATTTTGTTTTATCTCTTCCATTGTGTCTTTCATCTCTAATATTTCTGATTGATTCTTGTTTATACTTTCAATCTCTTTTGTGAAGTAGCTCCTGGACTCATTGAATTGTTTCTCTATATTCCCTTTTACCTCATTGAGTCTTTTGATGATAGCTATTTTGAATTCATTTTCACTTAGTTTACATATTTCTTTGTCCTCAGGGCTGAGTTCTGGGTGCTTGTTGTTTTTCCCTCTGGTGTGGAGATTTGATGAAGTGCCTGATGTTGGAAGGTCGGGTGGTTCTCATTCTGATATTATATGGTTGAAGTTACAGCCTGTCGCCACTGGGTAGGGGTTGAGAGCCATGTATTCTGAGCCCTCTACCTTCAACTGAGATGGCACAGTGCCTGTCAGGGGAGGGGTGCTTTCTCCTGCATGCAGTCCTGGGTTTCCAATCAGCTCTCGCTATCTGGTCTCCTGGGGTCTTGGCTTGATGAGGTCACCTGTGTGAAAGCTTTCCCCCATTAGAGGGCTTCCCTCTAGGCTGCAAGGGGCCCAGGGAGTCCTGTGTGATCCTGCAGACGTGCGACCCCTCCCCCACTCCTTCCCTCACAGAGCCTCCCGAGGCAGTGACTGTGGTCTTTGGGGGAGGGAGCGAAGTTCTCTCTTACCCCATTCCAGCTCCTCCGAGGGGGGCTCCAGCCTCTCTGCCCTCCGTTGTGTGGCTGCGTGTCTGTCTGAGGATTTTTGTGCTATTAGGGTATTTTCTGTTGGAATATGGTTGCTCCTTTTTGTTGTATGTTGGAGGGGAGAGAGTCCCAGGCAAGCTCACTCTGCCCTGATGCTGATGTCACTCTAATAATGTTTTATTTAATCCAATATATCAAAAATATTACCATTATCATTTCAACATTTGTTAGTATAAAAATTTTAGTAAGATATTTTACATTCTTTTTTTCATGCTAAGTCTTTGAAATCTGGTGTATATTTTATATGCCTCAATTTGGACTAGCTACATGCAGTTAGTGGCTACCAAATTGTACACTGCAGATCTATTCCTTGCAATTGGTCAATGTGTCGCTTATGTTTCTTTTAATCTATAGGATCCCTCCTCTGTATTCTTTTTTTTCCCTTGTAATTTATTTGTTAAATAAACTATGTGGTTTGTGCTATAGAGTTTTTCATATTTTGGATTTTGCTGCTCACATCCCTGTGGTATCATTTATCGTGTTCTTCTAGTCCCTGTGTTTCTTCTAAACAGATCATTTGATTTAAAAGCTTGATCAGGGCCAGCCCAGTGGTGTAGTGGTTAAGTGCGCATGCTCTGCTATGGTGGCCCAGGGTTCACGGGTTTGGATCCTGGATGCTGACCTACACACCACTCATCAAGCCATGCTCTGGCAGCATACTGCTTACAAAATAGAGGAAAATTGGCACAGATTTTAGCTCAGAGACAATTTCCTCACCAGGAAAAAAGAAGATCCGATTTAAGCTAAATTGTCGTCAAGAGTACTTGTAGGCTATGTTGCATTCTTCCATTAGGAGATACACAATGATTGGCAGCCATTGATGATTATTGTCTTAGATCTATTACTTTATTAGGAGTTAAAGATTAATCTATTATTCATTTTTTGTTTATTAGCTGGAATTTACTGTAAGGAGAAAATTCCCCTCATCACCTTGGTAATATAAATAACAATTGTGGCTTGACATTTTTATTTGGTAAATTATTGCTTTAAAATTTTGTGAAAAAGTCCTACTTCTTTGTTATGGTGAGAGTGTTATGCAGATTATAGTTAGTTTTTCTTAAAATAGCCATTTTTGTTTCTTATTATAAGAGCAATGTGTGTTCATGATAGAAAATGAGAAAATGTGGAGAAGTGGAAAGAAGAAGAGAATTAAGTGGCCCTTAACTGTAAGAGCCAAAGACTGCCCTGTGAACATTTTGGTTTATTTCTCCCAATTTCTTCTCTAAGCATTTAAAAAACCCTGTTTGTGATCATAATGTAATACACATTTTTATCCTGCTCTTTTTCATATAATAGAGCAAACATATTCTTGCAATAGTACAATCTCTCTGTAAACATCATTTAAATGTCTTGAACAGTGTTTCAATTTATAGTTGTTAAGCATTTAGAGTGTTATTGATATTTTTCATTTGTAAATGTGCTGTGATGAACAGGGATGTGCATAATGCGTGATCCGTATTTCAGAGGCCATCCTTAGGAATTGCAACTTATTTATTTATTTTTTTTAAAGATTTTATTTTTCTCCTTTTTTCTCCCCAAAGCCCCCCAGTATGTAGTTGTATATTCTTGGTTGTGGGTCCTTCTAGTTGTGGCATGTGGGACACTGCCTCAGCATGGTTTGATGAGCAGTGCCATGTCTGCGCCCAGGATTCGAACCAACAAAACACTGGGCTGCCTGCAGCGGCGCATGTGAACTTAACCACTCGACCACGGGGCCAGCCGCAGGAATTGCAACTTATTTTAAAGAGATATAAAAGGTTAGTATGCAATGTAGCATAACAAAATCAAATAGAAACTCCACAATCTGAGAACTAGTCATTCAATCACCAAATATTTTTTGGACTTCTGCTGTGAAGTTTAGGCACTGGGGATACAGTGGTAAACAAATAGACAAGGGCTCTCCTCTCATGGGGCTTGTATTTTAGTGTGTATATGGGAAATCAGACATTACGCAAATAAACAAATAAGATTATTTCAGACACTGATAAATACTATAAAGAAAAAAAACAATGGAGAGACTACTTTAGAAAGAGTAGCTCTTGTCTTTGCTGAGGGTCACATTGAGCTGCAAGCTGCTTCAGGGGCATCTTTAGGAGTCAGCACCATGGCAGAAGACATTAAGACCAAAATCAAGAACTACCAGACTGCTGCTTTTGACAGCCACTTCCCCAACCAGAACCAGACCAGGAACTGCTGGCAGGACTATCTGGACTTCCACCGCTGTGAGAAGGCAATGACTACTAAAGGAGGTGATGTCTCCATGTGCAAATAGTACCGGCATGTGTACAAGTCCCTCTGCCCCATATCCTGGGTGTCAGCCTGGCATGACTGCCAGGCAGAAGTCACATTTCCTGGGAAGATCTGAACGGGCTCCACTCCACTTCTCCTCTGTCCTCTTTGCTTCTCCCAGGGTGACAAAGGGGGACCTGGGGACATGGTGATCTTCACCCTGGGATCCTGAATCATGGCTTAATAATACATACTCATTGGAAAGGTGTAAAAAACAAAAAGAGTAGCTCTTTATGGGGTCTCCGGTGAGATACTAATTTGGAATAGTTGGAAGTATGGGGAACATGGATGAAGGAAGCAGAAAATACAGCACCCAAGTGAGTGAATGTTTTATTGGTAGGAGAGAGAACAAACATTTTAGAATTTAGGGAGTTATTCCAAAGAGAATTCTAAAGTGAGAGGGTCTGCAGATTTAAATCTGCTAGCTACATGATAAGATTCTCATCATCATGACTCATCAGGGAAAAGGGAATCAAAACCACAATGAGATAATACCTCACACCCACTAGGATGGCTATAATAAAAGATAATAACAACTGTTGGTGAGGATGCAAAGACATTGGAACCCTCACATATTGATGAGAATGTAATATGGTGCCACTCCTTTGCAAAACAGTGTAGCAGTTCCTGGAAAGTTTAAACAGAGTTGCCATACTATCCAGCAATTCCACTCCTAGGTATATAACCAAGAAAAATGAAAACGTGTCTGCACAAAAACTTGTACATGAATGTTTGTGGCAGCATTACTTACATTAGCCAAAAAGTAAAAACAACCTACATGTCTATCAACAGATGAATGAATAAACAAAATGTGATATAGCCATATAATGGAGTATTATGCAGTCATGAAAAGGAATGAAGTGATAATACATGCTATGACATAGATGAACCTTGAAAACATTGTGCTAGGTGAAAGAAGTCAGTCGCAGAAGACCACATATTATATGATTCCATTTATATGAAATGTCCACGATATACGAATCCTTTGAGACAGAAAGTTTGGTGTTTGACAGGGCTGGGGGGAAGGGAGGATGGGTAATGACTGTTAATGGTTATGGAACTTTTTTTTTTTTTGCTGAGGAAGGTTATCCCTGAGCTAACATATGTGCCAGTTTTCCTCCACTATATATGTGGGTTGCTGCCACAGCATGGCTGACGAGTGGTGTCGATCTGCACCTGGGATCCACCCCATGAACCCAGGTGGCCAAAGTGGAGCATGTCGAACTCAACCACTATGCCACAGGGCTGGCCCCTGGAACTTCTTTTTTGGGTGATAAAAATGCTTTAAAATTGATTTCGGTAATAATTGTGCAACTCTGTGAATGTACTAAAAACCATTGAACTGCACAGTTAAAATGGATAAATTTTACGGTATGTGAATTATGTCTCAATAACGCTGTTATTAAAAAAGATCTGCTAGCACTTCCCTCAAAAAATGTTTCCAGATGGAATGATACGATGTCTTGGATTTGCTTCAAAATAATCCAGTATTGGCAGCTAGGGTTCTAGATGAAACAAGATTGGTCATGATTTGATAATTGTTGAAGCTGAGATATGGGTACAAAGAGTTCATGATACTGTTTCCTCTACTTTTCTCTGTATTTGATATTTTCCATAATAAACATTAACAATGTATTTTTTATTTAAAGACCTTTAGTTCTGGTGTAGTTATTACCAGGTCATGACCAAGAAGGTCTGAATAGCCTGGTTAAGAGCCTGGCCTCTGGAGACAGTCTGCATTTTGTGAATCCTGGCTTTGCTGTCTGATCCTGGGCCAGCTATGTACCTTCTTTATGCCTCAGTTTCCTCATCTGTAAAATGGAGGCATAAAGCACCTACTTCATAGGGAGGTTACATGGATTAAATGAGTTAATTTTCACCAAGTGCTTGAGACACTGTCTGATACCCAGTAAGCATTGTGTGTGTTCACTTTTTCATTTAAAAAAGAGAAAGGGAGGGAGGATGGGAGAGAGAGAGAGAGACTTTGACAAAATGAGAGTACTTGTTAGCAAAAGGGAGAATTCCAAATCAAAGGAGTTTGAAGTCACAAGAGCTTGAGGTAAGTCCTACACTATTCATTTTGGTGAAGCAAGAAAGGGCAGAAAGCATGATCTTCACAGGTGACAAGGCCATCACCTTTCAGCGAGAAAGAAACCTTCAGCTATAAATGCAGACAATTTTGCACATTTTTTTCTTAATCCATGGTATTTATTACCTCAGCATTACTGCCATGGCACAGATGCACACTTTTCAGAGCATCATGCTGTTTATGCAGCTTGACACGCTCTCTCCAGTCCTGCTTCCTGCTTCAATCCTGACTAGCTGAGATGCTCGCCTGCCCCACAGACACCAACAGCCAACGCAAAGAGGGTGTTCTGGGGAGTGTAGGCACGCTTGGATTCCCTCCAGGACAGAGGTGGCAGCACCAGGGATAGAATGGGAAACTTTAAAGTGTGTTTTTAAAATGTGTTTTTTGGCCTGGACATTTCACTAAGGAAAGGACCCATAGTGAGTGTGTATGCTTTGCGTAAAGATTAGGATCGCAGAAAGTAAGCTTCTAAGCTTTCAGATGAAATCTCAAAGTTGTTTGCAATGGGAGTTAGTGGTTGCATTTGGGTGGTTTAACATCTTTGTCCTCCTGACCACAGCATTTAAAGTTTTGTGACTTGCAACCACCCAGTAAGAAATACAATTTACATCACAATCCAGTCCAGTACATACGTATGTCTCTATGTGACTGAAACGATACCCTTGCTGTGCTAGCTGTACTCAGATGTCTTCTATTCTTTTCATTATCTCTTTTAAAAAATGCTAGTTGCAGCCCATTAAATTGATTTTATGACAAGGAATTCAGTTTCGGCACCATCACTGCTGTCTTGGAGCTTGGCTCCCTCCATCCCCTAATCCATTTCACTTCATATTTCTGGTACCTTGTGCTGTAGGGATGGTGTTACCACCTGCGCCTCCATCCTCTCATTTCCCTCAGGGTGTTTGACCTCAGTGAAATGAAAGATATTAGGAGCCTGGGGACAGAACCGTCTCACTTAAGTGAAACTGTTTTGGTTGAACACACATAGTTGGTCACAGAATGATTTACTCCCTATTTTTAAAGAAAGAACTTTATCTTCCCTCTCCTTCCCTAACTTTTAAATTGAGAATGTGATTTTGCTTTTTAAAAATCCATACTTGCTGCTCATCTGCAGGGAGACAAGTGCTGTTGACATGCCCAAAGGAAAGTGCTGCTCAGAGGCTAAAGCAGATCAGGAACCGACGGGCAGCCTGTCCTCCTCAGCCTGCTGTTCCCAGACACTTAGCATCATTTGTCAGATGCTCTGGGAATGCATTCCTATGGAGTATGTTGAAATAGGCAGGTTCCCTCCAGCTGCTGTTCAGTGCTACCTTGCGCTTCCAGCTGACCCTGGCAGCCATTTGCCTGCTTGCAGTGGAGAAGAGGAGAGGAAGAAGAGAGAGGAGATAATTGTGCGTCTCAGCTCATCATTATACTGTGTTTTCTGCTCTGGTGCTTGAAGATTATCTCCCTGCCCTGCAGGCATGCAGTAGCTCCAGTTAGAGGGCCAGGTACAGGTTTCCTTTTCTCTACATCGATGGGTGCATTTGTGGTCTCACATCTGTTCTTGTCAAGGATTTTCCACTGCCTTTTCCTCTGTGGCTGAAGTGTGATTCTTGGTACTGACTCTGGCCTTGGGATAGGTCCTTGGACTACCTTCATGGGGATGTTTTTGACTTTGCAGAAGGAGGCATCAACTTTTCCTTGATATCCACTACCCACCCCTCACTTACTTTCAGCCCCATGAACCCTGGACACTCATCCATTCCTTTATTTGTTCAGTAAGCATTTGTTGATTTTCCACTGCATGCGGAATGTTATACTCAAGTCTTTGGGAACTCCACAAAAATAAAGGAAAGATGAAAGGTGGTTCTCATCTTTGGGGAAAACCAATGATATAGCTGGAGAACTAAAACATATATGCAAAATTTCCACTGCAAATTTTCAGTGTCTTAGAACACTTTTCTTGTTTACACTTATAACACTTACAACATCTTCTATCTTGCACTGTAATTTTCCACGTGCAATAGAAACTTCTCCTGTCATTTATTCTAATTCTTCCCTTTATTCAAATCCTCCTCTAGGAGAAGCAAACTCTTTACTTTGATGGTCTCGTGGCCTTCACCCACCCTGCCCCACGCCTGCCACATGGCAAGTGTGGTTCCCGTCCCCGTTCCCTTCTTCCTCCCTCCCTTCTTTCCTTCTTTCCTTCCCTCCTTCTTTCTTTCTTTGTATTTGGATTGTGGTAAATATTTCACATGAACCATTCATGTACTTGGAGTTCCTCTTTTTAGGTTTATCAGACCAGCACTACTTCATGTTGACTCCCACTTGCATCGTGTCAGGGGCTGGAGAAGCGGGAGATGAGCCTGAAGACACGAGCCAGGCCAGCTGTTGTAGCACTTGACTGGCATAAGAAGAAGTTTGGATTTTATCTAGAAAGCAACAGTAATTAGTCATACATATTTATTGAATATTTTCTATGGGCAAGCACTGTTCTTGGCACTAAGGATATAGCAGGCAGATGGGGTCCCTTCCTTTAAGGGGCTTATATTCTACTGGGGGAAGACAGACAATACACACAGAAATAGGTAGTGATAAGTGTTATGAAGGAGATAAAGCAGAGTATTTTCAGGGAGAGCGCCTGGGGTTGGGGATGGCGGTTCCGACTGGAGTGATCAGATCAGGCGTTTTGGAGGTGGTCACATTTGAGATGAGAACTGAAAAATAGGAGGAAATGCATTCCAAGCATGAGGGACAGCAGATGCAAAGGAGCTGAGATGGAAGCAAGTTTGGCACCTTCAGGGAGAGAGAAAGAGGGCAGAATGGTTGGAGCACAGTGGCAGAGGTACAAACAGAGCCAGATGGACCTGAGAGTTGAAAGAGTGGCTGGTTCACGTTGGGCTTGGAAGGCTGTGGTAAAAGTGTAGATTTTTTTTTTTTCTGGTTCAGTGGGAAACTTTGCAATGTTTTGAGTAAGCTAGTTCATCTAATTTATAATTTTAAAGAATATTCTCATAGTTGCCTGGAGGATAGACTGCAGTGGGGCAAGACACAGGGGGACCAATTAAGAGGCTGCTGCAGTGCAGGGACAAGATTAGAGTGGCTTGAATTGGGGTTGTAGCAGAGGGTTACATGGCCCGTAGGTGATAGATGGAAACATTCCCCTGACCAGTGCAGAGCAGCAACCTTAGGCTGTGCAAGGACTCAGACAGATGACAGAGAAGAACCATGTTTACAGCTGGGAGAGAAGCTGCGAAGTTTCCGAGGCTGACTCTCATCTTCTTTTACTGTTTAACTCATGATCATGCAATTTTATTACCACAAATTTGAAAAACTAGAAGGAATGTTTATTTCTCAGAAAAATATAAATAATCAAAATTGAACAAAGAAGAAATGGAAAACTACTATTGATGAGAGTGGAAAAGCGATTCAAAATCTATTGAAAAAACCCAGAAACAGATGGGCTCAGAGCAATTATCTAATCTTCAAAGAATGAATAATTCCATTGTTTTTAAAATGGTTCTAGGCCATGCAAAAATAGAGATGTTTCTCGAAATGATTTTATGAAATCATCATAACTTTAATACTAAAACCTGAGAAAGATAAGGAAAAAACAGACAAATTTCATCTATTGCTATAGATACAAAATTATAAAGTATTAGCAAAAATAATCTGATAATGAGTCAAAAGAATAATACATTTTGATCATGTCTTTTTATTTTAGAAATTTAAGGATAATAAATTGCGAGAACTCTATCAATATAGTTTATTATATCAGCAAATCATATGGTCATTTCAATAGATATGGAAGAGTATTCAATAAAAGTTAAAATCCATTCTCAAGTAAACTATAGGTAAAACAGAACAAAAAGGAATTCTTTGGGGTTGTTCATTTTAGCTGACAACCATTATTTGTCCCATTATTTCAAAAATTGTTTTCTAACTTTTATGATAAAATGTAAATATTCTCAACTTGCTAACCAGCTGAATGTAAACAGCTAGCCAGCTCACCACATGAATTTCAAGAGAAGCAGTTAGCCAGACAAGTTCTCCTTTTCCAGTTACCTCCTTTATGTTACAAAATGCTCATGACATTCCCCTCATTCCTGTGATGTGAGGTGTTAGGAGACCTCAGTTGTTCGTCTGACAGTAGAAAACTGTGCACTGTCCAGACTGAAGGTCAAGGGGCTGAAGGCAGCCTAACCTGAGGCTCGACTCTCCCTTGCAGTCCTGTGTCTTCGTCTACACACTACGTACCAGTGTGGCTGGTTATTTCCAGTTCTGCTACAGAATTCACGAAAATAAAGACTATGTACCAAAATCTGATGGTAAATAGTATCCTAAAATTAAATCATAAGAACTGTTTTTATTAAAATTGGGAACTAATCAGAGATGTCCACTCTCACCATTGTGATTTAACACTGATTGGGTCCTACTAGTGATATAGTTAGACAATAAAATACAATAATTGATATAAATATTAGAAAATAAGAGTGAAAACTATTGCTTTTTGCTGATGATAAGGTTTTATATTTAGAAAACCCAAGACACCAATATATAGAATCACACGAGAATTAATAAGAAAAATTGGTTAAGTGACTGCTACAAGATTCTTGTACAAGAATTGGTCATTTCCTCTATTTTAATATAAGCACTAAGTAAGGAAAATAGAAAAAATAGCATTTATATAAGTGACAAAAACTATAAAGTACCTAGGAATGAGTTATAAGAGAGAGCCACCTGAACTATATGAAGGACATGATAAAATCTTATCGTGCGACATAAAACAAGATTTGAACAAATGGTAAGACAAGGTTTTTAAATGAGAAGGCAATATAATAGAAGTATCAATTTCCCCTAAATTAACATAAATTTGATGAAATACCAACAGGGCATTTAGAAAAATCTCTTTGGGACTAGGTAAAATTATCTTAAGCTTTAGGAGTAAGAATCGGCATTTAATATTACTCAAGAAAAGTTTAAATATGTAGACTAGCAAAGGGAGGACTTCCTTATCAGACACTAGAACATATTATGAAGCCATTCATGCCAAAACAATATGGCAGTGACTTAGGAACAGACAGATAGACCAATGGGTCAAAATAGAGAATACAGAAATAGATCGTAGCATATAGAAAGCTGTTGGGACTATTTAAAATGAAAGAAATTGTTATTTTACTATGCTGGGAAAAGTTAGAATTGTTTAATAAATACTAAATATAGAAGAAATCTAGAAGAAAGCAAGATTTGACCCTTATATTATACAATACAAATATATTTAAGATTGTTTAATAATGTAAGTGAAGAAAATAAATCATAATGAAAATTCTGCAAAAGAACTGTAGGAAAATAATCTACAATGTGGGCAGGGAAAACATCTCAAATAGTTCAGGAAATCCAGAAATTGTTTTGTGTAGTAGAGCTCTTTATCCACGGTTTCACTTCCCATGGTTTCAGTTACCTGAGGTCAACTGTGGTCCCAAATTATTAAATGGAAAATTCTAGAAATTAACAATTTATAAATTTTAAATTGTTCCACATTCTGAGTAGCGTGATGACGTCTCCCGCCATCCTGCTTCCTCTTGCTGGGGAAGGGAATCATCCCTTTGTCCAGTGTCTCCACTCTGTATGTGCTACCTGCCCAATAGTCACTTAGCAGCCATCTCAGTTATCAGATCGACTGTCATGGGACCGCAGTGCTTGCATTTGAGTAACCCTTATTTTACTTAATAACACCAAGGAGCTAGAGTAGTGATACTGGCAATTCGGATATGCCAAAGAGAAGCTGGAAAGTGCTTCCTTTAAGTGAGAAGGTGAAAGTTCTTGACTAAATAAGGAAAGAAAAGAAATTGTATGCTAAGATTGCTAAGATCTACAGTAAAAACAAATCTTTTTACGTGAAATTGTGAAGAAGGAAAAAAATTCTAGCTAGTTTTTCTGTCATACCTCAAATTTGCATGCATAGGAAAAACATAGTATGTATAGGGTTTGGTACTATCCTCAGTTTCAGGAATCCACTGGGCGTCCTGGAACGTAAGGGGGGACTACTGTATGTGTGTGGACGTGTGTGTCTATTTTTTTTCCCAAATGGCAATTATCATGTGAAAGATGGTTGAACTCACAAGCAGTCAGGAAATGCAAATTAAAGTAGCAGTGAGATACCACTTAAAATCTATCATACTGGGAAAAAAAAGTAAAGTCAATAATACTCATTGCTGACAGGGATCTAGAGAAATAAGTAGTCTTATATATTGGGTATTTCAAATAAACAAGGAAATTCTCCTACATACCCACAGTACAACCATCTAATTTATGAAAATAACTGATATATTACTACCATTCAATCCACAGACTCCATTCATGTTTCACAAATTGTCCCAACAATGTCCTGTATAACAAAAGGGTCTAGTGCATAATCGTGTGCTGCATTTAACGGTCATGCCTCTTTAGTCTAGGGCAGTTCCTTAGTTTCTCCCTGACTGTCATATCATTGGTACTTTTGAAGATTACAGGACAGCTTTTTTTGGTAGAACATCCCTCAGTTTGGATTTGTCTGACGTTTCTTCAGGATTCGATCCAGGTTGTGCATCTTTGGCAGGAACACCGCAGAACTGGTGTTGGGTCCTTCTGCTTGTCTCCCACCAGGTGGCCCAGGAATGATACTTGTCTCATTACTGATGATGAAACTTTGATTGCTTGATTAATGTGGTGTCTGCCCCACTCCTCCGCTGTGAAGTTACTCTTTCTCCCATTTATTTGATAAATATTTTGTGGAGATACTTTGAAGCTATGCAAATCGTCCATGTCTCATCAAACTTTCAATTTATTTATTTGTTTATATCAGTGAGGACTCATGTTGCCGATTTTATTCAGTGAGATGTAATTTCTCTCTATCATCATTTATTTCGATGTTGAAAATGTGCCCAACTGGTCAGTGGAAGCCCTCTCAAGACAGCGTATGTGCTCTTTTAACATGTTCTCATCATTTTTTGAGTATTTCTTTGCTTTCTGGCACAACAATATGATCTAGGATTGTTTTTCTATATGCCTTGTCCCAGTTCTGAATCAGCCACTTCTCAAAGATGTCCTGGTTCCTTTTAGGGGAGAATGGTATTATCTGGGTGGTAGGTGTGCCCGTTGATTTTGGGGCAACACTGCTTCCAGTTCGAGTGGACAGTGCTAGGGAATATTTCAACATCTCTCTCTCCCCCTCACACACACGTATCTATTAATTTCTGTATTTATAAATTTAAAATCATAATTTTGCACCAGTATCTTCATTTCTAACTCAATATCACAGGTATAATCTAGTTATTTTCCCTTTCCATCATCACTTAAAAATTTAATTATTTAAATTTCTTTTACAGTTATTTATTTTTGAGAATTTTGACACTTTTAACTTTATCCTATTTCAGTCAACACTTGCCATCTTCACTCAGAGACTGAAACAAAAATTTCGAATTAAATATTTATCATTCAAAGGATACAAACCTAAATAAGTGTAGAAGAAATTTAAATGCTCCAACATTCGAATTAATTTTTTGTAAGTTTCTAGAATTTATGGTTCTGAAGTTATTAAAGCTTAAAATTGCACAAAGACTTTTGGGATGGCTTTTATTTAATTATTTGATTAGTTCCCTGTACGTAACTAATTTCTCATCCCTGCCACCATACCCTCCCCTGGGTGGATGTCCTCCTCACTGTACCTGTTATTCCTCCTTGCCATGCCAGAGGGCGCTTGCACAGGGATCAGTTCCCCACCCTGCTGGGGCTCTGACTTCCTGTGCCTTTGGGATGGAGGTGACGCCCCTGCATGGACGCCCTTGTTCGGTCTTCAGACACTAACTCTATGCTCTGGGCCGTGATAGCTCACCCCCTCCTTGTTCCTGTGGTGTGGATGCCTACTTCTCTTGGGTTCATCTAATATGTTTAGGCCTGAATTGTTCAAGAAAGGAAGACAGGAAAAAGAATGGCAAATAAAAGGAAGAAGAAGAGAAAACAGTTAATTTGTTTAAAATCTTCTTTCAATATATTCAAAGATATAAATTTCTCTCTAAGTGCTATTTAGGTGCATCTCACAGATTTTAATATATAGTACTGTCAGTGTCATTCAGTTCTAAGTAGCTTATAATTTCCTCATGATTTTCTATTTAACCCAAGCGTTATTCATTTATTTAAATAAGATGAGAATTTCAATCAAACTCTGTGTAAAATGGAAAGTTGGAAGTCATTTTACTTGTTTTTTTCTAGGCATGTTAAGTGCCAATGATTTCTGTCTCGCTTAACAAGGAAAGTCAGCAAGTATTTATATCTTTAAGATGTCATTTTAAATATTATCACCAGGGCAACACGTTATAAAACGAACAATCAGCATTATAAGCCTCTTAGAGAAGAGGAACTGTTTCTCTGGGATATAACAACAGTTTCTGAAGTCTGGATGTCTCACAAATCTTTGTTAGAATTAAAGTTGTCAGGTCAGTTTTGTGATGCAGAATATTCTGGGCTTTTCTGGCAGCTTCACGGGAAAGTGGAAATATTTGCTCCTTATCTCGCAAAGACTTTTCACCAGAGTTAGAAGAGTCTAGTTTTTCAAGGCTGAATGTTAAAAATGTATGAAAAGAAACAGAGGCAGCTCTGAAAAGCTCAAAATTCCCTTTGGAATGGGTTACATAAATTTTACATCTATATTTAGCACATGGTTTTTAGTTTGAGTTTGAGAATTAAATATTCTACATCTTTGCTCTTTTTTTTGTTTTCTCCTCAGGCCATCAGTTTCACAAAATGGTGACTTAAAACTCTCCAAGTAGAAGATTAATGAACTTATTTCATTGTGCTGTCAGTTATTGTTCCATGCATCTTTAAGCCTACAGAATTAAGTACATATATGTTTATGATCATTAAATCTTGGTTCCTTGTTCCTAATATCAATATATATACCTCTGTTTATCTCATGTGATGTTTTTTATTTTATGTATCCTTTTTCGTCTAGTATTAAAATTGCTATACTGAATCTCTTCTGGTTTATATCTAACGAGTTTATCTTTTTTCATCCCTTTTTAAAAATAGTTAAAAAATTTTTTTAGCTCATAATGTGACTCAAGGACTACAACAGTCACAACGACATACTCCATGTGCTTCTTTCCCTGCTCCTTGTCCCCACTCCACGTAGTCTTCTTGGACTTGCTTTCATCACTCAACATTATACTACTCACATTCGTCCATGTTTTGTGTAGCTGCAGTTCATTCATTTTTACTGCTATCAAGTATTTTGCCATTTGAATATATCATCCAATCAAAAATTTTAACATTTTTGCTATTACAAACAGTGCTGCTGTGAACATTCCTGTATGCGTCTCCTAGTGCTCATGGGCAAGGTTCTTTTGGGCGTACACCTCGGGGTGGCACTGCTGAAGCCTTGGCTCTGCAAATGTTCAACTCGACAGGCTGATTTTTGTTTTGTCCTTTATTGTCTATCTATCTATCTATCATCTATCTATCTATCTATCTGGTCTTTGCTGCATGCAAAAGATTGTATGTAATCATCACTTTATTTTCAATCTTTCCACATCATTTGATTTTAAGTATGGCTCTTGTAAGCAACACTGGCTGGATTTTATTTCTTCTTTTTATGATCCAAACCAAGTGTTTAATTTACATTTTTTATAATTGCTATTATGTAAAACTTATTCTTGCCATTTTATTTCATGTTTTCACTATTTTTTATTTTAGGCCCTCTGATAAGTATGTAGTCATATCTCATTGTGGTTTTAATTAGTATTTTCCTAGTGGCTAATGATATTGAACATCTTTTCATCTGTTTATTTGTCGTATGTATATCTTCTTTGCTGAAATGTCTCTTCGTGTCTTTTGCCCATGTTCTAACTGGATACTTTTTTTTACTGTTGAGTTTTGTGTGTTTTTTATATGTCTTAGATACTAGTCTTTTGTCAGATATGTGGTTTTCAAATATTTTCTCCCAATTTGTAGGTTATCTTTGCATCCTCTGAACTGGGTTTTTCACAGAACAAAAGTTTTACTTTTTGATGAAACAGAATTATCAATTTTTTCTTTGATGAACTATGCTTTTGGTGTCAAGCCTAAGAACTTGTTGTCTAGCCCTAGATTCCAAGGATTTTTTCTATTTTTTTCAAAAAGCTTTATAATTTTTTGTCTTACATTTAAATCTGTGGTCCAGTTTGGTTAACTTTTGTATAACGTGTAAAACTTAGGTCATGATTTATTGTTTTCCTATGAATGTCTAATTGCTCCAGCACCATTTGGTGAGAAGACTATTGTTTCTTTGTTGAATTGCTTTTGCACCTTTGTCAAAAATCAATTAGACATATTTGTCTGAGTCTATTGCTGGTTACTATGCTCTGTTCCATCAATCCATGTGTCTATTCCTCTGCCAATACCATAGAGTGTTGATTACTGTAGGAGTATAATAGGTCTTGAAATTGGGTAGACTGATTCCTCCCACTTTCTTCTTCTTTTTCAAAATTATTTTAGCTATTCCACTTTCTCTACCTTTGCATATCAATTTTATAATAATCATGCCTATATCTGTGATAAATCTTGCTAGGATTTTGATTAATGCTAGGAATTACATTAAACTTGTATATCTATTTGGGGAAAATTGAAATCTTTACTAGGTTGAGCTTTCCAATCCATGAAAATGGTATATCTCTACATTTCTTTGAGTCTTATCTGATTTCTTTTATTAGTGTTGTGTAGTTTTCAGCACATAAGTCTCAGACGTGTTTTATTAGATTTATACCTAAATGTTTAATTTTAATTATTTCTTTCTTTTTTTTTAGTGAGGAAGATTGGCCCTGAGCTAACATCTGTTGCCAATCTTCCTCTTTTTGCTTGAGGAAGATTGTCACTGAGCTAACATCTGTGCCAATCTTCCTCTATTTTATGTGGGATGCCACCACAGCATGGCTTGACAAGTGGTGCCAGGTCTGTGCCCAGGATCCAAACCTGTGAACCCTGGGCTGCCCAAGCAGAGTGCACAAACCCAACCACTGTGCCACTGGGCTGGCCCCTAAATGTTTAATTTTTGAGTGATTGTAAGTGGTATTTTTGAATTTTGGTGTCTATGCATTCGTGCTAGTGTATAGAAATAAAATTGATTTTTGTATGTTTAGCCTGTATTCTGGCACCTTGCTAAAGTAACTCATTAGTTTAGGAGGTTTTTTTGTTTTTTTAGTTTTGTAGATTCTTTGAGATTTTCTACATAGATAATCATGTCATGTTCAAATAAGACTGTGTTGTTTCCTCTTTTTAAATCTGTGTGCCTTTCGGTTCCATTTCTTGCCTTATTACACTGGTCAGAACTTCCAGCATGATGTTGAATAAAAATGGTGAAAGCAAACATTTTTGCCTTGTTCCTGATCTTAGGTGAAAGCATTCAATCTATTACCATTAAGTATATTGTTATCTGTGGCCTTTTTCCTGGATGTTCTTTATCAAGTTGAGGAAGCCCTCCTCTATTTTTATTTTTCTGAGAGTTTTTATCATGAATAGGTGTAGAATTTTGTCAAAAGCCTTTCATACATTGATTGATGTGATCATATGATTTTTCTTCCCTAGCCTGTTAATCTGCTGCTAATCTACACTGATTGAGGTTTAAGTATTGAACCAGGCTTGCATACCTAGAATAAAATCCACCTATTCACGGTATATAATTCTTTTTCAGATGGCTTAACTCTAAATGCTAATATTTTGTTAAGAACTTTCAAGTCTATGTTCATGACGAAAATTGTCTCGTATTCTTTTTTTGTACTGTTTTTGTCTGGTTTTGGTATTAGGATCATACTTGCTTCCTAAAATGAACTAGGGAGTGTTTCCTCCTCTTCTATATCCCAGAAGAGATTGTATAGAGTTGGTGTTAATTTTTCTTTAAACTTTTGGTAGAATTCTCCAGCAAACCCATGTTTTTTAAATAGACTTTATTTATTTTCAGTAGACTTTATTTTTAAGATCACTGTTAAGTCCCCAGCAATATTGTGCAGAAAGTACAGAGATTTTTCATATACCTCCTGTCACACGCATGTATAGCCTCCCCCATTATCAACCTCCCCTCGCACCACAGTGGTACATTTGTTACAATTGATAAAGCTATATTGACACATCATTGTCACCCAGAGCCCATAGTTTACATTAGAGTTCACTCTTGTGTTGTACATTCTATGGGTTTGGACGAATTTATAATGACATATATGCATCATTATAGTATCACACAGAGTAGTTTTATTGCCCTAAAAGTCCTCTGTGCTTTACCACTTCATCCCCCTCCCCCAAATCCTGGCAACCACTGATCTTTTTACTGTTTCCATAGTTTTACTTTTTCCAGAATGTCATAGAGTTGTACTCGTATAGTATGTTGAGTTTTAAGATATGCTTATTTTACTTAGTAATATGAATTTAAATTTCTTCCATGTACTTTCATGGCTTGATAGCTCATTTCTTTTTAGCACTGAATAATAGTCCATTATCTGGATAGTATCACAGTTTATTTATCCATTCACCTACTGAAGGATACCCTGGTTGCTTCCAAATTTTGACAATTATGAACAAAGCTGCCATAAATATTTGTATGCAGGTTTTTGTGTGGACATAAGTTATTGACTCCTTTGGATAAATACCAAGGAGTATAATTGCTGGATAGTATGGTAAGAGTATGTTTAGTTTTGTAAGAAGCCACCAAACTGTTTCCAAAGTGGCAGTATTTCTCTTTTGGAAGTTTTAAAAGTATGAATTCAATTTCCTTAATAGTTACAGGGCTATTTAAATTAGTTATTTAATATTGGATGGGTTGCAGTTTCTTCTTTCTCTGTCCCCTTGGTTCTGCTGTGAACCACCGATTGAGCTTTTAATTTTGATTATTATATTTTGTAATTCTAAAACTTCCATTTGTGTTTTCTTTATATTTTCTAAGTTTTTTGTTGAGACACATTTTTGCATTTTTTTAAGCATCTTAGTAACTGCTTGTTGAAGCATATTTATGATGGCTACTTTAAAATCTAACATCGCTGTCATCTTATTGTTGGCATCTATTGATTGATGTTTTTCATTCAATTTGAGATCTTCTTGGTTCTTGATATCACGAATGATTCTCAAAGGAGACTTGGGCATTTTTGTATTGTTATTCGACCCTGGGTCTCATTTAAACTTCCTGTTTTAGCTGGCTTTTTCTGGCACTGCTCTAGCAGGGGAATGAGGGTACCACTTCGTTATGGCTAGGTAAAGGTAGAAGTCCAGGTTCTTCATCTGGTCTCCATGGACACCAAGGTGGGGAGGGGCTCCTTTACCCCTGGGCGGAGGTGGGAGTTACATCTCCATGGTTTCCACTGACATAATGGTGGGGTATCCTCATTATCAGTGAGTGATGAGGACATTTCTGACTCTCCACTAGGCCTCCTCTGATACCACTCACTGAGGAGGAGAGGGGATGCCTTGTTACTGCCAGGTGGAGTTGGTTGACACACTCCATGATCCCCATTGACACAGTGGGGGTGAAGACTTCTTATTGCCTGGTAGTAATGAAAACCATGGCTGCCTAGTTGGCCTTCTGCCTGTGGCGTTGGTGTTGGGGTGTCTTGTTACAAACATGCAAGGATGAAAGTCTAGACTTCCCACTTTACCTCTGTTGGCATGAATGGTGGTGGGGCCACAACATTTTCTGTGGTGTTGGGCTGGACTAAAGTAGTTATTGTCTGAAAGTTTTCTGTTTTGCTAGGCTGCCCCTTTGGCTAGAGTGAGCAAGTTTTTGGGTTTTTTTTTGGTCTGTGCTTGTTGGTGTTTTCACCATCTTCCCATCTTCTTCAACCCCGAGTCTGGGATATATGAGGCAAAAATAAAAACCATGGAATTCAGCACTGTGTCCTTCCTTGGTCTGCCTTCTTCTCTCCACCTTTCAGAGTCTTCTTATGTTAGTTTTATATCTAATGTCCAGAAGTTTCAGTTGTACTTAGTGGGAGGATTAGGGAAAATTATACCTACTCCATCTTCCCAGAAGTGAAGGTCTGGGGTGGGTTTTAACATTCCCATTTTGTGGGAGAAAAATCTGATATTAACAGATGTTAATGAACTTGTCTAAGAACATACAGAAAGTGAGGGATAGGGCAGGAGCAAACTCAGGTCGTGAAGTTCTGAATGTCAGGGTTGAAGGGCAATCCTTTTGCAGCATCTTTTCTGATGACTTGAATCCTCTCTCCAACATCAAGTTGTCATCACTGAGGCTATGCAAGAAATTTGCGTGACTCCTAATTTCCTGCTTCTTGTACCAAAACATATTCCCTCATGGGTTAGCATAAATCTCAGCTGATTGTATGGGACTATATGTCCTGTTATTTTATTCTCTATAATCCTCACACCTATGCTAAGCACATTGCTAATGATCACTTGCTGCCAGTTGACCTTTGTATTTAAAGCCCCACTTGGATAACGCTAGGCAAACACTGTCTGAGATGCCTGAGAAAGAAGGTATTGCCAACTGCACTTTTTCTTTTGCTTCATCTCTCCACAGTTCCCAAGTCTTCTCCAATGGAGTGGTTAATGGTGATCTGCTCAGATCCCGGTGGATACCATTTTGCTATTTTTGGGCACCACTTGGTTTTGCTGTGCTTCCCAAAGCTAGTACTTGTAGCCTTTCTCTGGAACTCTCTTGCTCCTGAGGTCTGGTGTTCCAAAAAGGCAAAAAGCTGAAAGTACACAGGAATTACATCCCCTTGGGGTGGCCCTTAACTAATGACAGATGGGCGCAGTCAACTTTGTGGTATAACTTATACTTTGAATTCCCCCATGGGAGTGGGTTGAAGTTACCCTCTGCAAGACAGTGCCTGGGACGACATTGCTACTTGGCTTTCTCCCCTTTCCCATCCCATTTCCCTGTTCTTTGCTGGTTTCCCTTGGGAGCACTTCTTCAATAAATAACTTGCACACAAATACTTTTCTCAGGGTCTTTATCTGGTGGACCTGACTAAGATATCCATCAAAGAAGTTCAGAGGTGGACACTTGTCTATCTGGAACGCGAGGGTGTGTAGCATAGTTACTGTGGTCACTGCTGGGGAGGAAGAGGGAGGAGTCATGGCCAAGTTGCTATGGTCTTGTTGTTATGGAGACAGACATGCCTGGCTTCATCACAAGACTGCTTTCCTCCAGGTATGATGTTGCTGTGGAAACACAGAGCCCAGAGCCTCAAAGAACACTCTGTTCTAATCCCAGCTGCTTTACCCATCTGCTTCATATCTCGTTAGCAGAAGGATCCTAGTGAGACAGAGGCTTTGACCACATCTCTGTTCTCTAGAGAAGGGCCCCACCCCTGGACTTTTTCCTGGGTGAGTGGGAATCTTGGGGGTATTTTTAGGTAAGGTTTGCTAAATTAGATGGAGACGAAATCTTTCTGTGCTGTGTGGTTTTCAGAATGAGCGCTGGGAATCACACTTACCATATATTTATTTCAATCTAAGATCAAGTGGATCCAGCTTAGACTTAGCCTTATTTTCAGGCTGTAATTATTTTAGCATTAGCCTCTCTGTTCCCAGAAATGAGAATGATTATGCTAACTCACGGCTCATGTCTTCTGTGGCCAAAGAAGCAAGATTTTAAGTAGAGTAGTTACGGGATGCGTTGATGGTGCATGGTGATGGCAGTGATGCTGGAATCTGAGCATAGTTATCAACGTGGCCCAAGGCTATCTCCCCAAAGGGTGACAGTGGTTCTCAATTACAGTGCAAAGTGGTAGATACAATCTCATGAGCATGGGCTTTGGTGTTAGACGGGTCTTAGTCTGTTTGGACTGCTGTAATAAAATACCATAGACTGAGTGGTTTAAATAACAAACATTTATTTTTCACAATTCTGGAGGCCGGGAAGTCCAAGATCGAGGTGCTGGCAGATTTGATGTCTGGTGAGGCCCCACTTCCTGGTTGCTGAGGGCCACCTTCTTGCTCTGTTCTCGAGTGACAGAGAGACAGAGGGCTCTGGTCTCTCCCTCTTCCTGAAGGGCACTAACCCCATTATGAGGGCTCCACCCCCATGACCTCATCTAAACCTAATTACCCCCCAAAAGCCCCCCCTCTGAATACAATCACATTGGAGATTAGGGCTTCAATATATGAATTTTGGGGGACAAAAACATTTAGTACATAGCCGATTATTTTCGGTTGACTCTTCAGCAAGGAGAGAGTCTTGAAAAAGAGGTCTTTTTTACAGTCAAGGGGTGTTTACTTTGCCATTTAGAAATGGCAATGGCTTCTGCTTTTCATGGTTGTTGTTATTGTTGAAATTAAACTTTGCCAATGAGTTAGAATTTCTAAAATTAATTCCCGACATTTTACTACCTGCATCTCTTAGAGACATCAGTTAGATGTGGGAGTCAAGACCAATTTTCAGAGAAAAGCAGGAATATCAGTCAGGGTTCAGGCAGGAAAATAGAAATCATTCTAGATATTTCAAACAGGGCAAGATTTAATATGGGAAATAAGGTGCCTACAAAAATCATTGAGAGGACTGAAGGAGCAAAGTCAAGAGGACAACCAGAGCTGTGGTCCATCCAAGGAGCCAGAGAGATTCAATGCCTCCTAGAGGTCAGGGACCAATAAGAAACCACTGCTGGCCTCACACCTCCTCTTCAGCACTAAGGGGATGAATGTCATGGGAATACGGAAGCTATTATTAAAAACCCCCGTTTGTGAAACCCGCATGTCTGCCAAAGCTAGCAGAAGAATTAGAGTAATTCTAAACCTTTTCTGCCTTTCTAAATCTTGCATAATTGTATGTACTTGTTGTAGACTAAACCATACCCAGTACCCTGTTGGCAACTGAGTATGTGACATTTAGTTCCCAGGCTTCCAGCCCTTTGATATAAGGGAGAGCAGAGAAGGGGATGGAAGAGTGTGCAGGGCCAATAGACAATATCTGGTTATCGTTCATTTCTCAGCACTCATAATTGTGAATTGGATTGTGATGTGTGTAAACCAGATGTTTCTAACTAGTGTGTTGTAATTATGCTTTTGTCCTTGTGTGGCTGTATATATTGAACAGAGAAAATTCATGATTATGTGCACAATAGATCATGTGATTTTGGGTCAACTAAAAGTCAGCATGTATTTAGTGAAAGCTGAGGACCTGAGACCCAATGATTACAATGCCATTAACTATCTGGGACAGTAGAATAACAATAGCAATAGTAATAATCATGATGATAATAAGGATGGTGATGATAATGATAGTGACTGCTTGTCTCCACTGTGGGTCCCTGTTCTAAGGGCTTCACACCTACCAACCCATTGTCTCTCACCACAGTCATGTGTGGGAGATAACATTACTCTCCCCATGTTGCAGATGAAGGCATTGAAATATCAAGTGGTTAAATGAAGTTCCCAATCTCATACAACTAGTATGTGGCAGAACCAGGATTTGAGTCTCAAACTAGCTCTTAAACATTATAAAACACACAGAAATTCTAACCATCATAATAGGATTTTTCATTTGTCACTTTATTCTAAATATGTTGTATTGATTATCACCAAAGTGCAAGTTTTCTCTGACTCTCCCTTCTGTTTACCCCTTGTATTTTGTCATAAAATTAGTGGTTAATATTGAGGGCTTTCTTTGTGCCAAGTACTGTGCTAAAGGGTTAGCAGGTAATATATCACTTAATACTCAAAACAACCTGATGAGGCCTGGAGAGGTTAAGTATTCTACCCAGCGTCGCTCAGTGAGGAAGTGGCAGAGCCTGGATTCAAGCTCTAGAAGTGCACTGGCCAATACGGTAGCTATGCATCACATGTCACAACTGAGCACTTGAAATGTGACTACTCTGAGTTACGATGTGCTGTAAGTATAAAATACATACCGATTTCAAAGACTTTCCACACTGAGGTGCATCTGGGAGATCCTGTAGTGTGAAGTAAGTCTTAAAGCCTCATTTCCAGCCTCGATCTCTTTCTAGGATTTCATCTAAAAGTTATTGAGGCATGTTGGCTACCGTGATTGGAGAAGACTTTATTGAGTGCCGAGGACTTGAGTTGGGAGTGGGACTCTGAAAGGATAGGATAAATTTGCATTTCTTAGAAATGCCAGCAGCATTTTGCAGTCAGTGAGCAGATCAGTCTTGCTGGAGAGGTGTGTTGTAGTCAAGAAGTATTTATTATAAATCATGCACCCTGGCTTAAGCCAAAGGGGGAATTTGTTGGCTGGATGCAAGTCTGTCTCCTACAACACAGGAAGATAGTCTTAGGTGGGACTGGAACCAGGGCTTTGAAACCTGCCAGGAACAACGGAGGCCACTCTTTCTCTTTCCCTGGAGTTGCCTAGTCTGGCAACTGAGTTTCTCTCTCGCTTTATTATTCTCTCTCTATGTTGACTGGCTTATTCTGCCTCTCCACGCACATGGTGGAAAACACTTGATTGATTCAAATTGCTGAGTCCCCATTCAAAATTCCCTGAGGGGGAACCTGATTGGCTGGGCTGTGGTCAAATATTCTCCTCCAGGCCAACTAATGAGTTAAAATATGCAAATTAAACAGTATGACTGCTACAGAAATAACTGCCTCTATATTTTTGCCTGCTCTTCCATCATACTTAGCTAACCTCCCCAACTCTTTTGCCTCTCAAAATAACTTCTATAACGCTTTTTACTGCTCCGTAATCATACCACAGCTCTTAGCCTAGTAAAGCAATATAGTTAGCTATTTTATTTAGGAGTGCTCCCAATCCAGGTGTCCTCCTGGGTTTGACCAACATGTATGTTTTACTGTTCCCATCTTTTATGTATGCAACTCAGTTAGACTTGACAGCTTTGCTCTCTCTCTCTCTTTATTTTCCTAATACTCTCTCATCCTACCCACATATATAGTTTTATAATATTTTATCAGTTTGTCTTTAGAGTGGACTATGAAGATCTAGAAGGCAAGGTCTGTGTTTTACTTGTCTTTATCTTCCTAATGCTGATGTGTAATACACTTTCATAAACATATGTTGAATGAAAGAAAGAATGAATGGCGCTACATTTTCTATACAAAAAAGAAAAGTTTTGTATTTTGATAATCTCTTCTCCATCACATGTTCTGTAAGGCTTTTCTAACCTACCACTATTGCTTTTTAAATAATTTGTGCTTTGGACTGACTTTCGTTGATGAGGAAAATGTTAATTTTTAAATACTCAAAACTCATTTGTGTGAGTGCCAAGACTTGGCAGTTGAATTGCACGTGTCCTCTGGAAGGACTCTTCTCGGCAGGGCTCACTCCTACAGAACTCTCTACAAATGGTTTCTCTGAAGGAAACCCCCAAATCAGAGGACACAGTGCGGTCCCCTGGAGCTCTCTATCTCCTGAAAGGTTTCTGAACGGAATCATGCAACCGGCTCTCACAGTCTGATCTGGTTGCTCTGAGCCTTCTTAGCAATGTTCCTGGGCATGAGTATGGTCCAGAAAAATTCGGGATAAAGTGCACAGTTCAAAGTCTGTTGCCAGAGGTCTAGCTACACAAGTGGATGTTTTTGGCCTATTTCACAGTCTACAGGATCAGATTCCCTGGACAGGAGCCAAATCTCCGCTCCATGTTATGATATGGAACTAAAACGCACAAGTAAAATAACACTCCTGCCAATTTTGGAGCTTTGAAACCTTGACAGTAATTATTAAAAACTGATAACAGTCCAAATTCTGTGGCAGTTTAATGCCAAAAACTTAAGCCAAACCTTCAGTCGAGAGTTTCTAGTATAATTTCTCTCTCTAGCTTTGTTTGTAAAGGATGAGTTTAACTGATTTACATATTATATGTAAATTAACTAGGTTGGAATTACTATATTATTACTAAAAGAAATTGGCCTATTTTATCCTTAAAATAAGGAAATTTCCTTTTATACCAATAAATTGAATTATTTTCCTGGTTTATACCAAACATACCATATTGATAATTGCCAGTGCTCATTTTATATTGAAAGACATGGCTCAATTATTTACCTAGTGAAAAAAAATAATATAGATAACAGGTGTTGAATGCTTCCTATGAGCTGGAGCTTTACATACTTTATGCTGTTTAACTCACAACAAGATCACCCCCATTTCACAGATGAGGAAACTGATATGCCAAGGCCAACAGCTGGTACTTGAATTCTCATCTGGATGGTTTTAAAACCTTTGCTCTTCCTAATCTCTCAAGTTATTTCCTTTGCCAGTTCTTTGCCCTCCTTTGTTTCTTCAAATTCCTTAAAAATTAAAATATATATATTGAATGTATTTGTGTATGTAGTGAAGCCTAGGGGTAATTTTTTTTGATATGATGAAGATAATGATACATTTACAAAATGTAACTCAAACTACAGTGATAGGAGCCTCCACTGGCTTTATGGTCCAGGTCATAGTGTTCCCACGTCAGTTTGGAGTGTCTTAAGGTTTCCTCCTGTGTTCTTAGGAACAGAGAAGGGGCCACAGGTCCTTCCACCCCATCTCCTGCCCTGTCTCCACAGAGTCTTATCTGTAGCCTAAGTCCCCCTCTGTCCACATCAGGGTGCTGACTTGGGCATGGGAGACCTGTCGAACCTCTGCATTCAGTTTTCTTTGTAGCTCTGCTACCCTTACAGTTAAGTCCATATCTGATTTTCAGCACAAACCGCAGGGCTTAAGGATTTCTTTAAACTCTGCAAGGGAGGCTTCATGACTTTTAGACTGTACCTCCAATTGCTAGTTAGCTAACCTGAGCCTGTCATTTTCTTTTGTCAAGGTTTCTAAATCTACTAAATAATATCAGGCAGCTTCACCATCTTTCTAACTGTCCCGGGCCCACACCATCCAAGGGTCACTGCTGGTGCACACGGCAGTTCTCCTTCTCTCAGGCTACCACGGGCCATCTCAGCGCTTGTGATGATACTGCACGCTGGGGGGCATTACCTCCTCACTTACGAACACCTATGTGCTCCTCTCTCTGTCTGACCATGAGACAGTCAGATCCAGAATCCCGTCTTGCGAGTCTCCTTGGTAGGGCTGCTTTTGGTAACAGCTGTCTTGGCCTAGGTTCTTCCCAAAAGCAGCGCCTGAGACAAGGTCTCACATTCAGGACGTTTATATTGGGAAGCATGAAAGTGGGAAGGGGAGAAACCCAATCCAAAGGGGCATTATGGTCTCCAGTATGGGACACTGGGGCTTTATCCTTCCAAGGTCCCTTTGAGGAGTTGTGTGAAATGTACCCCACAACTGTCTGCCTGAGGGACAGATAGGGGGAGAATTTATCTACTGCCTCTTGTCCCTCATTGGCCAAGGGTTGCTCCTGGTATTAACTCCCTCCTACTTCCAGCCATCCGTGTGATCAGAAGGGCTGGTCTGCAGGAATCTCACATGGCTTGACAGTGGCAGAGAAGCCTGGAGGCAGAAAGTGGGTGGTATATTTGGGGCAGCTGATGTAATGTGCAGTCAGGTTACATCTAGCACAGTTTGTTGTGTCACTGATGACTGGGTAAAAAGGTGGGCTGAGAGCATGTGAACTGGGGCACAAGAGGTGTCAGATAAAATCTTGTTCTATGGCTCCAACAAATCATTACACAATAGTCAAACAATAGAACATTTCTCAAAGTCTGGAACAGTTGGTCTCAAATTCCACCACAGATAGGGCATTAATGACCCTCTCTTGGTTGGGCTGCTCCAGTTCCTCTTCAGTCCCTCTTATTAAGTATTCACAAATGTTGGGGTACAGACTCAAGGTCACATTAAGCACACAAATATCTGGTGCTTTGTCTAAACTAATACTTAATTACATTCCTGTGGCTAGTGCCACATGCATGAGTATGTTTTTGGCATAATACCCACATGGTTGCTGATGTTTTCTGAGGACTGTGGTGGGATAAGAGGTGCTCGTCTCTGGGTCAGGGAAGGCAGAAATAGACTTAATTAAACTCCAAGTTGTGAGAGTCCAGAACAAAGATGTACAGCTCCAATGATGGGGGTGATTTCAGCAGATCCACTTGGGGAGCTTTTCCCACAATATTGTGCTCTTGGTGGGGGGAAATGGGGGATTGAAGAGGAAGAGTGTGCTACTTGGAGATGCTCATCAGGTAATTCTGCAACACCTGCTTGTTTTCCGTTGAGAATACTGAAGGGAATTAATTGCCCAGCGACCAGCTGGAGTTTCACAGGACTGTTGGCATCTCTCTCACTGTGCTCCATCAGGTTCCTGCAGCAATATCCAAGGCCAAGAGAGGCCATGTGGAATGAGGGCAGCTGTAGACAAAGCTCCTGGAACAAAGAAGTGATGTGATTTGATTAAGAAGCAGGCAGAATACTTGCCCACACTTCAGGGTTACGTCAGCTTTTGAAAACCCACAGCTGCCCTCTTGACCTCTGGGCCACATGTACTAAAGGTCTCCTCAATCCCCACCACTAAAGGGCCTGAAAGTGACTATGTTTTCTTAAACCTGATCTTGAGGCTGGCAACCGGCCGTTTCTACGCCGCGGATCATCTGCATGCATTGGCAGTCACGCCCGCCACCTAGCCAGCCAGGGCGGCCTCCCGGGATGCTTCCCTTGGCAGGAGTGTCTTACAGCTGGGCCGATTATTAGTGAGTTTCTGAATTATTTATGTCAACGTTCCCTTTCATTAGTGTGAATTGTCATGAATTGGTTGTAATCAAAGTGATTTAGGTTTGAGGAACAAAGGAGCGAGCTTCATTTTTTAGTTTAATGTTATAACTTGTTGGGTTTTGTTGTTGCTCTTAAAGCTCCTAACAACACTGTTCGGAGAGGCAGTCTGGTGTGCTGGAAGGGGCCCTGGACTTGGAGTCTGGAGACCCTGGTTCCTGGACCTGCTCTCCTGCCCTGGACTCAGCCTTGTGTACTTAATGATCACTTGTCTAACATCCTGATACTTCAGTTGAGCAAACTGAAGTTGAGCCCTGGGAGCTTAGTGGTAGAACCAGAATTAGAAGCCAGATGGCTGAATTACCTCATTGCTCTGATCCACATGATCTCATTGACCTATTGGGCATTGATTTAACTTGTGAGGACACAAGCGAGAAGGCAGTTGTCGGCACGTAAGAAGAGAACTTTCACCAGAAACCGACGGGCCTGGCACTCTGATCTCGGAATTCTAGCCTCCCAAACTCTGAGAAAATAAATGTCTTCTGTTTAAGCCATCCAGTCTATGATATTTTATTACGGCAGTCTGAACAGACTAATACAAGGGACTAGAATAGAGAGCATAGATTGTCAGAAGTGGAAAGCAACTCGTCTTAGTTTGAGTTCTTCCGAGAGCAGACCCTGAGATGAGGATTAGAGTGAAAGCAGTTTATTCAGGAAGTGAGTCCAGGAAGCAATGCTGATAGTGTGGGGAAGTGAGACAGAGGGAGATAGGAAAGACAACAGGCGTTATCACAATGGGCAACTGGAGCTCAGCATCCGTAGGGACCCTCTGGAAGACTGTGTGAGATGTGCCTCAGAATTCTCCCATTGAAGGCCAGGAAAACTGTGATGCTCATAAAGCAACCCACTGTCCCCGTGAAGGTGTTAAGTTCCCAGCACTTCTGGCCCACCTGGCACACGCCTGCCTAGCAGCAGGTTTCCTGGGTCAGAGAGCGCCTTGACGGAGAGATGTGCAGTGAGGTGTGCATGAGAGCTGTCTCAGGTCCCCTCCAGGTGGACTGACGAGAGGTGAACGCAGCATAGACAATGTCTACTACAACCGAACTCTCACACATTAAGGTACACACCGAACATCTGAGGGGCTTGTTAAAATAAGGTTCTGATTTGGTAGGTCTGGAGTGGAGCCCAAGATTCTGCATCTCTAACAAGCTCCCTATAATGCTGATATAACTAGTCTGTGGACCTGACTTTGAGTGGATAGAGTTTCATACTGTTTCCTGAGTTCAGCTCAGCTCACCACCTATTTATTGACCTCTTCCTGAGTTGGATCCCGGGGCTCTGCCGTGATTCACGTGGGGATGCCGAGATCAGAATACGGGATCAGGCATTGCATCCGCTTTACAGATGATCTAAGGGTTTAGCCTGCTTTCCTTGTCCAGAGTTGAAAGTGTTCACTACATGTTTATTTGTTTTAAGAAACGGAGTGGGTAGAATTCCTGTCTTGACCTCTTTGGCAGAATTTTAGCCTATAAAAATGGTAGAAATCATTAGCGTAGGTCTGTCTCTAGGTATATGTCCCCATGTCTTAGTGACAGCCTCTCTGGGACCATAAGAGGGTTGTCATAAAGCCATTGATCACTTTAACATTTTAAAATTAAAAAAAAATCTAGAGTTGTAATAAAAATAGCAACATTTTTATAGTACTTCATAGCTTACAAAGTGCTTTCCACCACATTATCTCATTATGTCCTTTGCAGGCTTGAGAGAAATAATCTACAAATGGCGTTTTAAAATAAATGTGCTGCACATTAGGGCAGGTACATTACACAGCTGGGGACATGATATTCCAGATCCGATGATAGTGAAAAACGACTGTGAAGAAGGCTGCATGTAAACATATACTGTGTCCTAGGGCACGCACGTAAACTCTGCTTTAGCAGGGAAAAGGCAGTTGAGACTCGTTGTCGTTGGGGTCTCACTTTTAAACTTTCCAGGATAAAAGTTGAAATGTCTCAACAAGAGTCTTATGAACACCTTTGCTCTCTGTCTGGATCTGCCAGTTTGACCACTTGGCTTTCATTCTTTCAAGGGGCTTTGGGTCATCTATATGCCCAGCTCAAGTCAAGCACCGACAGTGTGGCTCATGCACAATGGGCACACCACGTGGCTGCCAATCTCTTTAGCTGGACAGCCAATGGGTTCAGCTGGTCAGATAAGAAGATGAAAGTGAGTTGGCAAAGACTTTGTTTAGACATTGTAAAATGACCTGGCTGTGATGACCTTCATCTTTATATGCCCACAAACTCTAATTATATCTATCAAATATTATCGATAGAGATTACGAATTATGTCTAATTTATAATTATACCTAAATAAAGGTGAAGATTCTATTTATAAAATTATTCAATACTTTTATTTATAATAACTTTAATAACCTTGAAACATAGAGTGAAAGGGAAGCAAATGGATGTCCTGTATGAATATTTTATCAGTTAAGATGCTTTTTGCTATAAGAATGGAATATTCAATAGAACCTAAAAATAAGAGTGTATTATTTACATAACACAAATCTGGAAATAAGTGCTTCTAAAATTTGTTAATTCAGCAGCACAGTTGATGTCTGGGTTCTGGGTCAATTCCTCTGTGATTCTTTTGATTTTCATTTCATGGTCACAAAATGGCTGCCACAGCTGTAAGCATCATGTCCTCATAGAACTGAATTTAAACAGGAATGAGAATGTTTCCTTTATGCTGCTGCTATTTTTTTTCTTTATCATGGATAAAAATCATTCGAAGTCTCTAGTAAGTGCCTTTCAGGCCCTTTTGACAGAAGTGGGTCATATGCCCACTTGCACACCAATCAGTGGTAGAGAAAAGGAGATTAGCATGACTGGCTCAGCTAATATTGTTTCATCTTTCAGGGCTGGAGTGAGGTCCAAATTTTCTTGAGCACATTGCTTCCTCAAATCTGAACAAAATACATGTTATTAGTAAGGAAAGAGGGAAATGGCTTTTGGAGAGGCAAGCAAAAATATGTCTGATGCACTTATTTTCTATAGCTTCTTTAGAGGTTCTTTGGTTGCCTATTAACTGAAATGGAGACACATTCAGGGGTTAGAATCAAAGTCTGAAATTGAAAACATTAACTCTTTCTGAATTCTACAGAAGTATGAAACTATTTCATGGGACAAGTTGTGTTTCTTGCTCATTTGGGTTCCTTATGAAATGGAAAATTTCCTGTCTAGAGCTCAGCCCCATGTGGTGGCATGTGTCCCCACCATACTGCTGCATGCCTGGGGCCTTTAGAAGGGTAGAAGGAGAAATAGCATGAGGGCTAAAGTTACTGAAAGAGCTTTTAGGAGGAAATTTTCAGAGAAATTCGGAGACTGAGGGGGAGCAGAGTTGTGGGAGGGAAGTAGATATGAGGGGAAGGAGGATTAAACAGCGTTACTGTGGGCAGGTACCTATCCTTTTTATGTATTAAAAAAAAACACAGCTAAGAATGTGGGTTAATCTAGAATTGATATCTGTTTGCAAACCTATATCTCCTTCCAACATTGCTCTGAGAATTGTGTCTTCAGTAGGGCACATTCTCATCATTGATCTCAAGGGATAGGAGTAGTATTCTCTCCATCAACCCCATTCCCAGCTGAAAAGCCAGTACAGACCTGTGGGAAGGTCCTATGGAAAGGAATCTCCATGCCCAACCTCATCTCAAGTTCCAAGATGGCTGCTCAAGCTTCGGCCAATACATCCACATTCCAGCATGCAGGAAGGAAGAAGAGGGAAGAAGGAGAGGAGGCCAAGGACAGAGCTGGCTAGTTTCTTAAGGATGATCCTTAGTAGCTGCCTCATGATACATCTGTTTACATCACATTAATCAGAATTTAGTCATGTGGTCCACCTAGCTAGGTAGGAGGCTGGAGACGTAGTCTTTATTTTCAGTGGCCATATACTTAGCTAAAGATTCTATTACTTTGGAAGAAAGGAAGACTGGACATTGGGGGAACAAATAAAAGGAGCCTCTTCCAGACCCATCGCCCTCTCTATGAATGGGAAATGTGCTAGCACTTTCATGACTCTACTTTTGTTCATGTTATTTATTTAGCGTGGAATGTCCTTTATTCCCCCTTGCATCTCACATGTCTCCCTAACTCCTTTCTTGTCTACTGCGATTTTTCAAAGCTTAATTCAATGTCACTTCCTCGAAGGAGTCTCCTTAGATTCTACCAATTCGAATTAAATTCTTCTGTGCTCCCCAGCCCTTTTCTCCTACTTTCATTATAGCAAAGTGTTCTTTCTGTTTCACACTATCAGCAATTGTTTATTTTTTCCTTTAGATTGTAATTTTCCTGAGGGCTGGGTCCTGGATTTAATCATCTGCAAATCCATACAGTGCCTACATGAAAGAGAAGTAAACTCATATCTTGTTTAAGTCAATGTAATTTTGCACTTTTTATCACTCACAGCCAAGGATAATCCTAACTAGTATAAGCTCCTTCCCCCTTCCCTTTACAGAGTTGGACACCACTCTATTTTTGAGCTGATGATTATGCAGATACCACCTAAAAAGGGCTGGAACACTAGCAGATTGTTATTGAATAGACGAAGATTGGGAAATATTCTTAAACTGGTGCTATGTTGTTTTCTCAATTTTCAGTGTTAGAGGGGTTAGCAGGGTGTAGAGGAAGGAGGTGGGCTTTGTAATCTGACATATTAGATTTAAAGTCTTGGTTGAGTGACTTGTAGGTATGTGACCTCAGGTAAAGGAATTATTCTCCCCAAGCAAGAGTTTCTAGATCTGTGAAATGGAAATGGAAGTGTTTATTCTGCAGGATTGTTTTGAGAATTAGATAAGATGTCTACAAAGAGCCTGGCACTTAGAGGATGGGCATTCCTGGGCATTATCATAATCATCATACTGCAGATTTGGAATGATTAAGGGAAAAGCTCTATGTTGCCCTATCCCAGAGCCACAAAGCTGATTACACATGGGTCAGGGCTTCTTGGAAGGAAATTTGCCACAGAAGGCAAGGAATGTTATTACCGGTAACAGAAATTGAGAGCGTATCATTTATACCCTCGTAATTGAGATGAACTTTGGCACATTGACATGGGCAATATCCTCCAACACCCATTTAAAAAGTCTCCAGATGAAAAACTTAGACACATAGTGCAAGCACTCATCGATGCTCTTACTAGTCATAGAAACAGGTAGGGTAATAGTAAAAATGATGGAGGTGGCAATTCCACTGAAATGTGGGCCGAAGCATACCTATTAAATTGGATCCATAGTTAAAACAGCTGGGGTTTTTCATAGTTCTCCAAGGAGGAGCAGTTAAACCCCAGATTTTGTCTTTATTGACAGCAATATAGAAGTTATGCACATCACAGCCAAAAAGCCATCAGTGACACAGCTGTCAGAACTTCAAGGTCAGAATAAAAGAGTAGATGCTATAGATGCTAAAATTTTTATAATTTTAAGGGAAATTGGAGAAGTTTACGTGAAGTCTTCATTAAAAAATGACTTGTGGACTTTCCAGAGCACAGGTGTAACTTCTTTTGACTTTGTACCATGTAACTTCTCCATGAAGTTCTCGTCATACTTTGAGGTTAATACCTAACATGTATTTAGCACTTTTCAGTTTATTAAATGCTTTGACATACCTTAACTCATTTAATTATTGTATTCATTTTCCAATGCTGCGTAACAAATTATTACAAACTTAAATGTTTAAAACAGCATACATTTATTCTCTCCCATATTCATTTACTCTGTGCGTCAGAAGTGTGGGCACAACTTAGCTGGGTCCTCTGTTTAGGATCTCACAAGGCTGTAATTAAGGTGTCAACTAAGCTGCATTCCCATGTGGAGGATCGACTGGGAAAGAATCTGCTTTCAAGTTCACCCAGGTTATTGGCAGAATTAATTCCTGTGGTTGTTGGACTGAGAGCCATGGTTTCTTTCTGGGCCCTCAGCTACTGGACACTCAGCTCCTGGAAGCCGCCATCAGTCCCTGGAGGCTGCCCACAGATCCTTGGCACATGGGCTTTCTCAAGTTGCCCATTGACTTCATCAAGCTGGCAAAGAGAGTTTCTAGATAGAGTCTACACACAAGATGGAGCCTTACATAATATTATCACAGAGTGCCTCCTCTAACTTTCACTATGTTCTGTTGGTTAGAGGTAAGTCACATGTTCTGCCCACACTCAAGGGGAGGGGATTAAACAAAGGCATGGACACCAGGAAGAGGAGGGGATCATAGTGGGCCACCTGGAGTCTCTCAGCCACAATTATCAATACAGTCCTTTGAGAGGGCCAGGTAGATGTTTTTATTTCTGTCATACAAATGAAGACACTGATGTTCAATTAGAGAGGTTAAATGAACTGATACTCAAGGCTACACAGTTAATAGGAGGTAAAATTAAACCCAGGATCCCTAAGTCCTAGTTCTATGCTCCAACTATCAGTATCTAGCCATCTTATGTATCTTTGTATCTACCCATCCATCCATTCACTCATCCAACCATCCTGGTCTAGTGTACTTTGCACTACATCACCATCCTTATTGTATAAATTTCAGTGACAGTCGACGAACTCATCTCTTTGAATCCAGAAGAATTACCTCTTTGTCACCATATTAGATAGGTTAGGTTAGATTCTCTTGTGGTGACAAATAACTCCAAGATCTCAATGGCTTAAAACAACAAAGGTTTATTTCTTGCTCATATCATACGTCCATTGCAGGTCAGCTGAGTGCTTTGCCGCACATTTTCTTACTTGAGGACTCAGGCTGATGTGACAGTCACCATCTTGAATGTCGCCAATCCCCATTCCAGAGGGAAAAGAGAGCACTGGTGAGTTTTGCAATGGCAATCAAGTGCTCTGACCTGGTAGGGAAACATGGCATTTGCTTAAAATTCACGGCTCAGAATGAGTCAAATGGCTCTACCCAACCGTAAGGGAGTCAGAAAGTCCAATTCAACACTATTTCCAGGAGTGGGGAGAACCAGAAATAATGGCATATGATTGGTGAAATAATTACTACTACAGCCATGAAACTAGCCTACCACAAAATGAGCCCCTGTTACCTTTGCATTGTCCATGACCTTAGTCCAAAATCTCTCCCCTGACCTGTCTAATGCTCTGTTTCTAGACCATTCCCTGGCTGCCTCAGCTTTTGATTCTTGACTTATTTATATCTTGAGAGCTGTATCTCTCCTAAACCCTAATGTTTGCAACTGCTTCTCTAGGTCTGGTTTCCACTTTTCTTCTTGATCACAATTTTTACTTTGTATTCTTAAAGATACTGTTTTCAGCCATTCTGGGTAAATAATTCACCAAATCTTGCTGCACTCCTGGCGCCGGACCTTATAAGCTAACACCTCTGTGAAGTTAAGTCATCGATAATTCCATGACGAATGCCACATGGGGAGAAGAATATGGTTATATCCTTAAATATTCCCCTGAGTTCTTGTCTTCAGAGATACTGTAGGCACTGATCTAAATTCAATTAGAAAGTGTCATAAAAAAAGGAAACAACAATGGAAAAAATGGATCAAAGGATTAGACATGACTGAACCCAGTAGGAAAGCAGAGCTGGCCATTCTCCAGGTGAATAATTATCTGAAGAAACATGAACAACAACAACACAACCGATCAGTTGCACTCCTGTTTTGGCTCAATTTGAGAGATGCAACAAGTGAGCTAAAATATTAATGCCACAGTAAACTATCTGAGAGGACTGTTGCATTCGTACAACATTCTCAGTGGGTGCCTGCACTGCTGGAACAAGGTACTAAAGAATAAAGAAGCAGCTGGACTAAATAGATGTTCACAGCAGAAGAAACATTTTTCATCCTACAGCCATGTTCTATTTCATCATGTTAAGCGTTTCTGTCAACTCATAGACTAAATTGCTCTCAACCTTGTTGTGCATAAATTTCATTCCACTACAGCATGCTAAAGAAACTTCCTTGAGAACAAGGAAAATGGTGGATTAGGAGAAGTGAATTCTGGGAAATGTCTCCTTTATTAAGGTAAAGCCCACAACCTCTATGAGTTAGCCCCAAATAGAGTATTTGCTGGTCAGGAGGTGACTGGATCGAGTAATGCTCCTTCTGCCTCTGAGAGGCTCCCATTTTGGTTCTTGTGGCCATAGGCAGAGCGGGCAGCCCTTGAGTCTCTGCAGTAAGTCTGGGTCAGCTTTTAGGCTCCAATTCATCCCTAAGCAAAAGCCCCTACCCTTAGTTTCCCCCAGCACAGCCCAGGTAGTCTGGAACTTAATAAAAGCTCTAAAAGAGCAAAGAGATACACAAATCTTTAGAAGCTATCTTATAAGGAGAGATTTCTGATCTTTTCCATAGCTTGTTCCTTGCTAGGGCTTGTCAGCCCTGTCACCTTGCACTCTCCATCTAGCACTCTTCATCTCAGTTTCCCCAAAAGCAGACCCTGAAACATGGCTCTGAATTTGATTTGATTTGGGAGGTTATCCCAAGAAGCAGAATGAGGGAGACGTGAGGCAGGCAAGGGAGGGAAGCCAAGAGAGTTAAGGAGTGGGTTGCCACAGTGGGCAACTGGGGTTTAATCCCATGGGGACCATCTGAGACAGTGTAGAGCACATCTCAGAATTGTCCTACTGAAGGGAGAGGAAGATGGGATATTTATCCCCTAGCTCCCGTCCTTCAATGTTGAGAGTTGATCCTGGGCATGTTAACTCTTCAGCATTTCCAGCCTGCCCTGCATGTGTTCTGCACACACACGCAGAGGAAACCTTCAGGCAGAGAGATGGAGGTGCTTGATGCTGGGGGCCATCAGGAGAGTGAACTCGCCACCGAAGCTGCAGGTGACCTCCAGGGTGGGCCTAGGGACAAACAGCATCAGCTTCAAGGAGCCCTAACGGGTTAGCACAGCTTCACAGGCTCCTTGTCAAGGTTGTTCACTGCTCTGCTCCTGGTCTCTCTCCTAGCCATCTTCTCTCTGTCACAAGAACTGGATTCTTCTAGCTGTAGTTCTCAATGAATTGTGTATACACACACACACACACACACTCTTTCTCGCGCACACATACACTCTGTAGAAGTGGTTTATATGACATCGAAATTTTAATTTCTCATAATTTCCCATATCTTCTGCTGCTGGAAAATGTCTTCGATATGGCTTAGTGATGAAATTTACTCCTGCAAAAACCGCTATCATTGTTTACTTTCTTAAAAATTCACTGTGAATGAAATTATGATAAAATGCCTATAACAGAGAAGCTTTTTGCTTGTAATGTGGTTGCAAATTTTCTCACACTACAGGCATGTGTGTGAAGTAAACAAGTAATTGATCTGAGAACTGGGGAAGCCAATGGTGTAAGTCCCAGGTGGAGTCCAAAAGCCCAAGAAGTGGGGAGGCTGATGTTTGAAGAATCAGTCCGAGTCTGAAGGTCTGAGAACAAGGAGCACCAGTGTCCAAGGGCAGGAGAAGATGGACGTCCCAGCTCAAGCCGAGACCAAATTCGCCCTTCTTCTACCTTTGTGTTCTATTCAGGCCCTCAACGGACTGGATGTTGCCCACTTGCATTGGTGAGGGTGATCTTTTTTACTCAGTCCACTGATTCAAATCTTAATCTTCTCCAGAAACACACTCACAGATACCCAGAAATAATGATGTTCTCCCAGCTATCCAGGCATCCCTTAGTCCAGTTAAGTTGACATAAAGTTAACCATCACACTCACCAAGGAAGTTACTCCACTGTCAGGGCAGGGGTAGCAACTGCTGTCTTATTCTCCAACACACTGTACTGGGTATATTGGGGGCAGCTAACTTGACTTTTAGTTTGGAGGTTTCCAGACCATGAGGAGCTGCATTTAGATCTGACTGAGAAGACTACGCAGCACTCAGAGATCCTAGAGTTTGAGCTGGATGATAACTTGGTAAGATTTTGTGGTTATCCCCTTTGGGGTGCTCAGGGGCTCATGAATATCTGGATGGTCAAGGGCAGATAGATGGATATTGCTAGTTTCCTCTCATTGTTATGGTGCCTGTATAATTGATGGTCTAAACAGGGACACTTTTGAGAGTGAAAGAGGGTTCTCAAAACGATTAACATTATGTAATTATAATTCATCCAAAATAAAAAAGATCATTACCCAACAACAAAACCAATAGTTGTAGATTTAACCCAAACATTAAATGACAAAATCACTACAGCAAGAGAGTTCAGACCATTCCCTGCACACCCCACACTGAGACTGCTCAGCCTGGTCTTTCCTTCATGTGCATCCTCCCTGACATTTCCCGCTGGCTCCACTCACTGGTGGCCTAGAGGCTTTGTATATCTCACAGCCTGTGGTACAGGTCACAACACAACTGGCTGATCCACGAAGTGGCCCTCAGGGTCAGCAGCATCGAATGCTTGCTCACCATCCCCCAAGACCAGGAGGAGTTGGCTGTTGGGGCTGCTGTTGTCTGAACACACTTTGTTTTATCAACGAGTTGCTTGCATCTAGGCCCTAACAGGGAGGCGTTAGCTCTGTTGCACCTGGAAAGGATGCAGAAAAGAGAAATGGGCTACTGCTAGTTGTCTTCTGAATTTCACCATGTGTTTATGTGGGACTTCACAAGCATCTCACATACTACCAGACAGGTCCATGGCACAGGAATGAAAGTGGAACTCTACCAAACCCTTCCCAGCTTACTTTAAAACAATATTTGACAATACTTAAATTTTATAAAAAATGAAAAATACAGGACAAGTGTTAAACTGTTAAACACAGGGGTAATGAGCAATGGACTACATCTAGGCCAGTCCCAGGCCAACCAGGATGTACAGTGAGACCACCCCACGTCCACTCTCCTCTCACTCGTTAGTAATAGACTCTGTACCTTTTAGCTGAACACATGGTCACCCAGGAAGAATTCTTTCTAGTGGGGTGGCAGCAGAGCCATCTAGTTTCCAGGCTCAGAGTGGCAGTGGCAACAGTGGTGACCTCAAGGGTCCAGTGCAGGGCTATCAGCTGTAGCATCCAGACTTGGCTATATGGCATGATTTTAGCTTTGGTGCTGGTGTCCTTCCTGTTTTCTGAAGCTTATTCTCTGGCTTTCTTGGTAATTCAGTTAGCTTTCTAATATTATTTCAATAAACGTTCTCCTCAAATCAATCTCCTTATTTCTGTCTGTTCAAATAAGAGCATTGACTGCTTTAGGGAGCAGACCTTGCATGACATTTTCTGGTGGGTAACAAAGTTTCCCTAACATTCCCTAAGTCCACTATGTGGACATTTGCTGTTTTGGTCACTTTAGCATCTACATTTCCTTGCCATGTAACCCAGGCCTATCCAATCTCTCATGGCACTCCATTCTCTGGCCACGGAGGTGTGCCTAGGATAAGCATGCGTCTAAGCCAGGCCAACCAAAGTCTTTCCAAGGAATTAGGAATCTCACCCATGAAACTGGGAGAGATGAATGCATGCTCTGTGTCTCTTCTTGGACCAGGAGATGCATGGGGTCTAGACTGTTGGCAGCAATGTCTCTGCTGGATTGATAAAGACTGTCTGTGGAGTAGATTTTTGATGGAGAGAGAGAGAGAGGGAGGGAAGGAAAAGGAAGAGAGTCTTTTTTTTTTTTTGAGGAAGATTAGCCCTGAGCTAACTACTGCCAGTCCTCCTCTTTTTTTGCTAGGGAAGCCTGGCTCTGAGCTAACATCCGTGCCCATCTTCCTCTACTTTATATGTGGGATGCCCGCCACAGCATGGCGTGACAAGCAGTGCCATGTTCGCACCCGGGATCCGAACCAGCGAACCCCGGGCCGCCGAGAAGCAGAACGTGGGAACTTAACTGCTGCGCCACCGAGCCGGCCCCAGGAAAGGAGTCTTGACAATCTCATTTGAATCCCTGGGCCCAGTTGAGTCTGAAGCCAGATTCAACCTGTACTTCCTGGTTAGGTGAGCAAATGTTTTACCTTTGTGTCTGAAGCCGTTGGGTTCGGTTTCTGTAATTCACCATGGAAAGAATTCTGATAACTGTAGCTGAACATGTCTGAGTCCTTGGCTGCACAAGACCCTCTTAGGCCAGGAAGCAGCAGGTGGGAGTGCTAGTAATTAACCAACTAATTTTTCTTTCTATCTAATTTATCCATCTGATTTATAATCCTTATTTGTTTAGGGATATATTTTTTGTTTTCTAGTTTTATTAGCATAATTAAGCAGAGGAGATCTTTCCCCTCCCCTTTTAAAAAGAGCTTTTTTGAGATATAATTCACTTACCATACAATTCACCCTTTGAAAGTGTAAATGGTTTTCAGTATATTCAGAGATATGTGTACCCATCAGCATAGTCAATTTTAGAACATTTTAATCATCTCAAAAAGGAAACGCCATACCCTTTAGATATCATCCCTTATCTCTCATCTTCCTTCCCAGGCCTAAGCAATGACTAATCCAATTTTTGTCTCTATAGAATTGCCTATTCTGGATTTTCACATGAATGGGATCATACAGTGTGTGGTCTTACATGACTCCTTTCACTTAACACAATGTTTTCAAGGTCCATGCACGTTGTAACGTGTGTAGTACTTCATTTCTTTTTATGACCAAATAATATTCCATGGTATGGATATACATTTTGTTTTTCCATTCATCTGTTGATGGACATTTGGGTTGTTTCCATTTTTTGACTAGTCTGAAAAATGCTGCCATAAGTATTCATGCACAAGTTTTTGTGTTGACATAGATTTTCGTTTCTAATGGGTATACACCTAGGAGTGGAAGTGCTGGCTCACATGGTAATTCTATATTTAATCGTTTGAGGAACTGCCAGCCTGATTGTTTTCCAAATGACTGTATCATTTTACATTCCCATCTGCAGTGTGTAAGAGTTTCAGTGTCTTCACATTCTCGCCAATACTCATTGTTATCTGACTTTTTTGACTCTAGCCATTCTAGTGGATGTGAAGTGATATTTCATTGTGGTTTTGATTTGCATTTTTCTAGTGACTAGTAACGTTGACAATCATTTCATGTTCTTAGTGGCTATTTGCATATATTCCTTAGGGATATGCCTATTTAGATCCTCTGTCCATTTAAAAATTGGAATATTAGTCTTTTTTATTATTGAGTTGTAAGAGGTTTTTTGTGTGCGTGTGAGGAAGATTGACCCTGAGCTAACATCTGTTGCGAATCTTCCTGTTTTTGCTTGAGGAAGATTGTTGCTGTGCTAATATCTGTGCCAATCTTCCCTATTTTATGTGGGATACCACCACAGCATGGCTTGACAAGCAGTGCTAGGCCTATGCCCAGGATCCAAACTTGCAAACCCTGGGCTGCTGAAGCGGAGTGTGCAAACTCAACCACTATGCCACTAGGCTAGCCCCATGTTGAGTTGTAAGATTTTTTTATATATATTCTAGATTCAAGTCTCTTGTCAGATATGTGATTTACAAATATTTTCTCCCATTCTGTGGGTTGACCTTTCACTTAGTGGTGGTGTTTGTTTTCTGGTTCTTATTAGTATAATTAAGCAGAGGAGGTCTTAATGTCCTTTGTTTCATTTCTTTTTACGTATTTCTCTACCTTGGAGTCTAGAGTCAAGCAGAGGCCTTTGGATCAAAAAGTACTTAATCATTTTTTTAACTTAGGAGAAGTAGGACAAACTTTGGAATAGAAAGACGTTCAACAACTAGAAGGACCCACAACTAAAATATACAACTATGTACTTGGGGGATTCGGGGAAAAAAAAGCAGAAAGAAAAAAAAATAAGAGAGAAAGAAAGACGTTCATCCCGGGCTGGTGCTCTGCGCAGGCTTCCAGGCTGGGAAGCTAGACAGTAGGGGAAAAAAGTCATTTCTCAGTATCCGTCACATTTCATCATCACAACATGGATACAATTTTGTTTGGAAATTCTCAGAATATTCAAATCACTTGTATATTAAGTGATATTTGTAAAACTTCTGGATTATTACCAGGTTAGACGATCCGATTGGACAATCATCGCTTGATAGCATGAGCAATGAGGAAAAGGAAAACCACAAACCTCAGGATAAAACTTCAGGACAAAAGAGTAAATCTGATGGCTCTATCAAGTATATTTACCCAATTCAACAATTGATAATGCTAATCAATAACAGATTTGAGCACTGTGATGTGAGAGGCCGTGTTAGCCACTATTGCGGTGGTGGTGGTGGGTGGTGGAAGTGGGGAGGAACACTCAGGAAGGTCTGCCTTTGAGTTGACAGTATATGATAAAGGAAGTTAGAAGAAAATGTAGGCCACCATAGTGGAGGGTCGAATGCTATCAGGGCAAGCCAAGAGGCACAACAACATGGAGTCCCAGCGGTTGGAAACAGCCTATCAGGATGTGGAATCAGGAGAGACCTCAAGAAGGAAGTTCAGAAAAGACTCAGCATTTTAGCTGAGTCTTGAGGTGGTGTTGGGATTTCTACAGATGGAAATGGAGAGGGAGTACACTGCCAGCATTTGTAGAGTTTGGAGGAGAGGACTGTGTGTTGGCACCGCTGGAGTCCAGGGCCTGCACACAGGAGAGGCTGGAGGAGAGGCTGGAGGAGAGGCTGGAAAGCTGCTGGTACCAGAACAAAAAGGGGCTTAAACATGAGATGAGAGCCCTTGCCCATCATTGAGACAATGAGAAGCCACTGACAGTTGTTGAACAAGGTGCAGTGGGACGTGGGGTGAGTAGAGAGAGCCTGGATGTGGAGAGGCAGTGAAGACTTCTTCAGGGACAGGATGTGTGACCAGTGCGAAATCAGGCTTTGGTTTAAAGGACAGCCTTTGTGGGAAGACAGGCTGCTAAAAACCAGCACCAACAGCTAGAATGTACTCGCTGGCTAGAGTTACCACCGATGTTATCAGGAAGGTGGCAGGTCCAGAAGAAAAGATGACAGCAGATGGAAGCTAGGCAACATCCATCGTCCCCACACTCAAAACTAATCAAATGTATTAAGTCACACAGGAGCTTTACAATCAGTGTCGGGGCTTTGCAAGTGCCAGTTGGCAGAGCACAACAGGTGATGGACTAAAAGATGGCATGCATAAAAGTAAAAGATGGCTGTGCTGAAACAGAGTCATCTCCCAGGAGGAACGTCCCAGGGAAACGAGCAGGGGGTGGTGGTGGGAGGCAGGGGCCTTCCTGCCCTCTGAGCTGCCTACACGTCACATCAAAGCTGCAGGAGTGAAATGCGTCAACTCCAGCAAACTGGATCTCTGGGAGAGGGCCACAGAGCAGAGCCGCAGCTTCTTCACCTGTTAAGTGGCAAGTGTTTTGAGGATTAAATTCAATAATTCACATGCAGCACTTGGCAGAGGGCCTGGAACATAGCGAACTGTTATCACACCCTACGGATGCTCTGGACAGCACGCCTGTGGAGCTGTGGGAGGACTTTTCATTTCAGAGTCACGTGCTTTGTCCCTGGAAGGGGTCGGGACACCTGGTTGTTTTACATTTGAGGTTGTTAGCACAGAGGCAGCCCTGTATATTGACTTGATACCCCTACTTCCTGGTTCTGGCAAAACACTATCAAGCAAGTTGCTTTATCTATTGGGTGACTTCCCCTCCCTTCCCCGGCTTGGCCTGACTCTTCCTAAGTGCCTCTGCCCTATTTCCTGGCTCCCCACTCTCTGCTTTCTAGAAACTGCTGGCCTCATGCTGAAGGCTCAGCAATCTGGCAACCTGATCTGGGACTGCTTTTGGTTGCTAATTAGGGGAGAAGAAGAAAGTAGAGAACATAACCATGCTATGTTTGGGAAAGACATGTAAGGTCTATGGAAGCGGTAAAGCAGGGACTGTGTTTATCAGGGGGACTACTCAGGACTTTTGGGCTGCTTGGTGCTAGGTTGCCAGCCAGACTCCTTTCCTTCTCTTGCTCCCCTTCCTCCTTCCTTCCATGATGTAAAGAATCAGGCAGACCTTGCCTGCAGTGAACTGTAAGAGGGAGAAAGACATGCACACAGAGGACCCCAACTGGGAGTGATAGTCTCCTGGAAGAGACTCAGATGTTGTGATCTGTGAGTTCAGCATGGGGACCCATGACTGCTAACTGGAAGGGTTATCGAAGGCTTCAAGTAGGAAGTGGCCATGGGGCTGGGTCTGAGGATTTTTAAGATTTAGACATTTGAAATAAAGGGAGTAGGCAACAGCTCAAAAAAGGTACAGAAAGGAAAAAATTTTGGTTGTATAAAGGATGAATCCTTTGTTTTGGTCAGATTTCTAAGTGTGTGAAGGGAACAGTGGGCCAGATTAGGGAAGAGTTTGGAAACTAGAGTGGGGATCTGGTACTTTAGTCCGTAACATCAAGGAGCAGGTGTGTGATAGCATCAGAACAGCGTTTGGGGAACATTAATCCATCAACATTATGTAGAATGGATGGATGAAGACAGGGGAGCAGGGAGACGGCTTGACAGTATTGCAACGGTCCAGGAATAGCTACTGCTATGAGCTCAGTACTGTCAGGGGAATGAAGAGGAGCTAGAGATGAATAGGATGTGCTATGGAGTTGGAATTAGTAGAAATTGGCAACTGATTGAATAAAGGGCCTAAACAGGAAAGAGGAATTAAGAATGACTTTTCTGCCTTTTCCCATCTTGAGTTGTCTGATTCCACTTATTCCTTAGGAGTACTGACCCCTCTTGGCTGAACAAATCGTCTTACAAGCTTTTCCTTCTGCATGCTTTGCCCTGCTTGCCTCCTCCATGCCCACCCACCACCCTTTCTGATGATGGTGTGAAAATCTTTCTCCCTTGTCATCATAGCCATATACAAAGAGGTATTCTGGTTTTATAAGGGACCATGGCACTTTTGACTGTCATAGTTCTTGAGGATTTCACATTCAGAAAGCTTTTTACCTTTAGAAGGCTTTCACGATGCATTTATGCTGTAGGAAAAGAATCAGGTTTTCTCCAGAGTCTGCATGCTGGTGGATGGGTTATTAGGTTGAGCTTTTATTTTTGGTGGAGAGGGGAGGGGAGGGAAGAGTTTGTTTGGGGATATTGCTGACAAAAGGCTTGCATGTGTGATGATTTTTGTGCTTGTTCATTGTGACATCTCCTTTAGAACCGTAATCAATTAGGCCCGGGGCAGCGGCTGTCCTAATTGAACTGCCTGCCCACTTTCCATTGGAATTCTCCCCTTTTCTCACTCCATCGACCATCTAGGGCTTGTTTGAGTTCATTTGCTGACAGACAATATACCAAACATCCATCTTCCTTTAAAATTTCTCTTATCATTGATATCCTAAACATTTTCTTCCTTGTGCCCTCTCTTTCTCTCTCTGCCTTCCTCCCCCCTCTTCTCCCACAGGTACGAAGACGTATAAATGTAACGTTTCAAACATTTTTGGAGGGGTGCTTAAAACAGCAAAGGTGCATTCTTCAGTCCATGTCACGGCCATGGCTCTGTGAGCTGCCCCCATCTTGGTCTCATGGTGGAGGAAAAAAAAGCAATGATGGATGGACCCATGTAATGGCTTTCAAGTTTCTGCTCAGAGTGGCACATGTCACTTCAAAAAAAGTTTCTTACCACCTATCACCTGATCCCAAAGACAATGCCACATAGTTTAACTTTTTGTTTGTTGTCATAGCAGCAGTCTATTTCTTTCTTTGTTAGCCCTTTCTAGGTTATTCTGCAGTGGAAACAACCGCCATGTCTTAGTGGATTACAGCACCAAAGCTCTAATTCCTGCTGCATGCCATGCCACTATGCCAACTCTGGGGCAAAGGCAGCTCTTAGCTTGTGACTCTGCTCAAGTGTCTTCATTCTTGCTTTCAAGCTGCAGGAATAGCCCTCTCTTGGCAGAGAGAAAGACCCTCAAACTTACTTTTTTTTTGGAATAGAACTCTTTGTCCAAAGTGTGGCAGGGCATGGTTTTCTTCCCTTGCTATCCTCTTTCCTTGTGAGATCCATCCTGGAATGCTGGCCAGTACCAGGCTGGGATAACAGAAAATTTGCCAAAGGTGAAAGGATTTAGAGCCTCCATTGGTGTGATAATGTCTTTAGTTTTGCTACAAAAGTGAGTGATGTCAGCAGAACCAGGTTTGTCTTGTGGACATTTCACTCTGAGTCGGGAAGCAGAGAATTCTTCACTCTTCCTCCTCTAGCCTCCAGAAGGACTGGATAGGTGGCTCCTTCTTCCAACTCCCCTCCTCCTTTCCCAACCAGAGAGGCTGAGGTCTCTGTCACCCACCGCTGGTGGACTTAGTACCCCGGGAGAGCTAAAGGGCTGTTTTGCCCAGCCTGCATCTCTGTGTGTGTGATTGCCTAGTAGGATGGATTGTGTTTGGAAATGGTTGTACCTTGCTGCCTGTCCAATAGTTAAGACCAGTGGTACATAACCCCGTGCATTACACAGACAATAGTAGGGCCGCTTTGGTGGGGGGTGGTGGAGGACACTACCTTCCCCAACCCAACCACTCTGCAGAACCCTGGGACTCTGAGAAATATGGTTTGAACATCTAAAGGATAAAGTCATACTCCTGTAGTCTAAGATCACAGAACTATTAAAAATGACTTCTAGAAACATGTTAGGGATTTTTTTGTTGTGGTCATTGGATTGCAATTATAACAGCATCTCTTGAAGAATTTCGGAAGAGAGAGGATGTGGGCTGGAAGGCAAGGATTATCTTATATATAATTTATGCTTTGATAAAGATAAGTACTCTACGATGAGAAGATTTTGTTATTGGCCTTATCCAAGGGAACTCTGGCCACTAAAAGGGGTCTAAACACACTTAGTGAGCTCAGAGAGGCAGCTGTCCACAGAGGTGGTGGATTTGGAAAAGAGCTGGGAGGAGACCAATTAGGAAACCGGGCGGAGAGGAGAGGAGAGAAGCCACTATTCCCGGGCGGAGGAAGGCTTCGTGGCAGCTGCAGTGATGAAGCCAGCACTGCTCGCTTGAGCTCGTTTTTATTTATTTATTTTTTTTTAAAGACTTTATTTTTTCCTTTTTCTCCCCAACGCCACCCGGTACATAGTTGTGTATTCTTCGTTGTGGGTTCTTCTAGTTGTGGCATGTGGGACGCTGCCTCAGCGTGGTCTGATGAGCAGTGCCATGTCCGCGCCCAGGATTCGAACCAACGAAACACTGGGCCACCTGCAGCGGAGCGCGCGAACTTAACCACTCGGCCACGGGGCCAGCCCCTAGCTTGAGCTCGTTTTTGTGGACTTGTCTGTAGTAAGGAAGCGTCATGTTGCAAATAGGTGACTCTGGATCATGAACCCTGAACTTAGGAAAGGTGAATCATCACTCAACTGTGAAGACCTGTCATCCGTCACCTCACGATGGCCCTTGACAAGGTGTGTGGGGAACATGGAACCACAGCCAGGCAGCCTGGAGGGGTGAAGAATTTCTTTTCCTCCTGCCAGCTGCCAACTCTGGGAAAACAGGGCCTCTTCTTTCCCACTGAGTCTTCTTCAGAGAAACGTGTATTTTGTGTTTATAGGAGAAAAAAAAAAGAGCATTCATTTCTATCTCTTACTTCTGCAGAGATGTGTTAACTAGCGAGGAGGAGGGGGTGGCAGCTTTTTATGAGGATTATATTGGCAGCTCAGGGGCAGCACAGGATGAAAGGGATTCACAGGTCTGCTGTCGAAAGCTGCAGATACCCATGCGTACTGTTCCCAGCTGAGAGAAAGCTGGGGCTGGCTGCTGCAAAGGTCAATGCCAAATTTAAATGCATATTTTTTTTAGATCATTTCCATAGCATTTTATTCACAAACATTGAATGACTTTCTGTTTCTCAGGAAATGCAGTCATTAACATTTTTATTTCTCTCTCATGGGTTATAATTATGTTGTTACAAAAATGGACACTCTAAGGAGATCCTGCTGAGGAAAAATGGGCTTTTCTTTTTTTTGTGATAATGAGAAGAAAACAGGGGTGACTGATCCCACTCAGCAACGATTTCAAACAACTGGCTTTGCACTTGAGGTGGGTAGAAGAAGATTCTGTCCAAGTCCACTTAGTGGTAGTTTTGAGCTGTTAAAAAATGAAGAGTACTTATAGAGCTAAAAGATTGAAGGAAAGTGTCATGACTCAAACTGGTTATAATTGTTTACATGAAGTTTAAGCAGTGAATTGGACACCAAAAAATGGAGAGTCCTTCAAATAAAATCATATGGGAATGGCAGCCATACCAGACAGATGGAGGAGGAGCTGCTGAGTGAAGGGAGGCTGGCTGCCGGGAGCACGTCTTGTTTTTCACCCTCCCTTGACTCCGGAGTGACCACTGAGGCACCTTCGTGGGATCCCTGGAGTTCTGAGGATTCCAGTTTGAACATACTCGGTTGAAGAGCAGGTTTTCTTTGAATCCCAAGCCCATGGTGCTGGGTAGGAGCCTCCAGGTCCCGTTGGGTAACATGAGCCATTTAGGGTCTGGGCACAGCCAGTGTGAACCTTCCTGTCCAGCCTGTGGGAGTCCTGGGGTTCTGGCACAGACTGGGATTCCAGAGCTGAGTGTGGATGTGGAGTGGGATGGATCCACAGTGGTAGTCATGGGGCAAAGGGCAATGGAGACAACGTCCCGGGTGGAGGGCAGGCCAGGTCCACAGGAACTGTCCAAAGTATAAAGCCCAAAGGGGACTGGCAATGAATCAAGGACTGAGTCTGAAGCAGTGGGTCTGCCACTGAAGTCAGAGGAGACGGGATTAGGGTCTGAGAGTGAGGACAGGAGGCAGAAGTTGGATTTTGGGATACAAGGAGAAAGCCCTTATGGGGTCCTGTGGTCTTGCCTGCGGGAACGGAGGGAACTGTAAGGGCCCGAGGGGCCTGGAGAGGGCCCTGCAGTAGACGGATGGGAGTTGAGCCTCCTCGCGCTCCAGTCACCATTTGGATCTGAAGACATCGTGAGCCAGCGGCCTTGGGTGCTTCTATCATGGGCCCATCCTGCCCTCTTCCTTGATCTCACTGACTGAGGACAGGATCTTATCAAAGACGGGCTTCAAGCTTACCTTTGACAAAGATTCAAAGGAATTTCTTCCTAAAATTTAATATAATTTAAAACTCCTGAATAGATCAAACAAACACTTGCACCGTCCATGTGTCTTTCATGTATGCCTGTGTCATTGGGATTTCAGTCTTTTGGCAGTTTTCCTTTCTCTTGTTATTGTGAGGGCTGATTATGGTCCTGGGGCTGTTGAGCAGCCACCCCTCCTACAGCCTAAAGTCACGTGCATCCAAGGGCTTCTCCCAAGGCCTAGGGGAGGGGGCGCTCCTGCTGCGAAGCATGCAAGCTGGCACTGCCCACCCCATGGTGTGCCCAGGAGGGTCCTCACCTAGGACAGCCAGAAAATGGTTGAACAGGGAGGGACAAAAGCTTAAGAACCCTTGTTTCCTTTTTACTTAGGCTTTATGAATTGTTTCCTTTTGGAAATGTCTTTAAAAAGCAGGATCTTCCACTGAGACCCACATGAAAGGCTCTGTGGCGGGTGAAAGCATTAGTCTCTAGAATACAAGCTCAGGCCACTGCGATGAACTCCACCTTCTCTTGATGAGTTCTTTATCCTTCCATGGCTGACATAAGGCTGTGGAGAGAGCCCTACAAGCTGATAAGTCATTTTAACATAAGACTAAAAAACACTAAATAGAATTTTAAATTTAGAGAGAAATTACAGATCTGTTGGCAGATTAGAGAATGGGGGCTCAAAGCGCAGAGCCCGATGTTTCTGTTTTTCGGGCCTGGGGCTATCTGTAGTAGCTATCTGAGTCTTCTGGGGCTGTTTTCTCAGAACCTTCTGGGATGCTAGGGGAGCAGAGTGGTATCTGAATAAGGAGCTAGATTTCTTGGACACGGAGCTGGTTAGGAGGTTTGGCTGGCTTCGACAAGTTGGGTTCACATTTCTGAGGTCTAGCTGCTGTAGGAAAGCTTAGGTAGAGGCCTCAAATCCTAGGGCCCCTCTGGAGTTGATTGACACAGATCTGTCCAGAGAGAACCAAGCATGACTGAAAATCATTAAGCTCCAGGAAACTCAGCAGAGACAGGAGTGTTCTGCTGACCCTGATGAAATCTGGATTTCGTTCTCAGACCTTGAGGCCACAAAGAGACTTGAGGCAGAATGTCTCAAGGTTATGTGGCGAGTTGGTGGTGGATCAGGTTTGGAGCTCCTAGCTCCTGACTGACTCCCATTTCAGTGATTTTTCATCTCTACGGTGCTACATCTATCTCCAGCTGGCTCTATTATGTGCCCCAAATCTCCCCTTGCAGGAACCAACCTCCCTCCCTCCATCCCTCAAGCCCATCTTTCCTTCCTTCCTTCCTTCCACCTTTGAACATTTGGTGCTCACCATGTGCCTGGAACTTTGCCATTTTTAGAAAGACAAAAATGAGTAATACTTAGTCCTGCTCCCTTAAAATCTTAAGCATTAATTGTCCATTGATAAAATGCAGAAAACTTCACCGAAGGATTTATGAGATCAAGAGTCTTTCTAGCCAAAAACCCATTATCATTTACCAAAGGTCATATCCAGGAGTCCAGAATCCAGTCTAGAACCAAGCACATATGTATTTGCATATAAGATGGCACTCCTGATAGTGCTGGCCAAGTCTAATCTCAGCCGATGGAAATGTCTCAACAGGAACACTTATTTTACCCACTGGGTGGTGTGAGCTTCTCCTTCACCCACCTATTATCCCAGCCCCAGCAGAAGTAGGTAACTGGCAGAGACAAGGGATGGATGGGGGTTGGAGGCAGGTGAGGGAAGTGGGATATGGGCAAAAGCCTGTGCAACCACAGGTCAGAGGAGACAAGGTTGGAGCTAGGATGGAGAGTTTCGTGACAGACACTGGGCACTCGGGGCAGAGCATTCTGGATCGGGCTGAGTGTGAATTCAGAAAACACTAAAGAGCAAGTGGGAGCCACAGTCAGAAGCCAAAGAGGAAGCAGAAACCGATGGACACGACAAACCTGGGTCAAAGACAAGTCTGCAGCAGCCACAGTAGTCTCTGAGCCAGAGCAGCCATGCGAGGAAAGATTGGCCTCAGGAAAGGTTTGCATTCTCACCTGTGCCTCAGCCAGATGTGGGGCCTGAAGCCCCTGAGCGGTGGCCCGTGGAGCAAAATAGACGGCGCACGCGGGCAGCCTGCAAGCTTTCTGGGGCTCCCTGGAGGTTGTCATGGCTACTGACTTATTAAGAAGGAGATGTGGATGGGGGGTCCGGGAAGGGCATCAGTCTCACGAAGTTGCTTTGTCTTCCCCCCCCCACCCGACTGCATGAGGCAAAGAGAAGTCTTTCCGTGGGCTTTTCATCAAAGAAATAATTTCAATCCACTTACAGAAGGTGACAGAAGAGCAAATGCATGGCACAGTGACATGCCTGCAATTTGAAAGCTTTATTAAAAAAAAGATTATACAGTGTCCTCCTTATAAAATAAACAAATATGTGCACAGGTGGATGTGGTGAGGAAAAAAGCCCATCAGGAGACAGCATGGAAGAAAAGGCATTTTCTTAAAAAAGGTGTTCTCTTAGGTTTGTAACTTGTACTCAGGGTTGAGAGGTGTGGATGACAATGTTCTCCCAGGAGTCCGGGCCTTTGAAACACCATATTCTTTATATTCTTTATATCAGTCTCTGGAGATGGGAACCCAGGAATTCAGAGCCCCAAGTCTAGAGCTGATTTATTTATTTGTTCACTGAACACTAGTTAAGCATCTAACAGCTGGGTGCCAGGAATGCAGAGGTGAATATAGTATGACTCGTGCCCTTAAAGAGCATACAATCGAGTCGAAGAGACAGACATGCATTAATAATAAAGATGAGGTATGCGAATCTAGGTAAGCCTGGAGAAGAAGTCTGGGCTAGATAACCCGAGAACATAACAAGAGAAATGCTGGGAAATCCTGGGATGGAGTAGGGAGGCTTCTAGGAGAAGGTGACTTTTGAGCTGAATCTTGAAGAGTGTTAGGCAGACAAAATGGGAACAGTATTCCAGGCATAAGGAAGGGAATTTGCAAAGGCAGATGTGTGGAAAAAGCATATCATTTTCAGAGAGTTTGGTATGACTGGATCCAGGGAAATTGTGAAGGTGGGAGGGGATGTGGCTGGAAAGACAAGCTGAGGGCCACTGGTTAAGTTATTATGCTCCATGTTGATGTATTTGGATTTTATTCTAATGGTCACACTGTGGACTGAGTTGTGCCCCTCCCCAGATTCAGATGTCGAAGCGCTAACCCACAGTGTGACGGTATTCGCAAATGGGCCTTTGGGAGGTAATTACGATTAGATGAGGTCATGAGGGTGGGGTCCTCATAATGGGATTAATGCCGTTATAATAAAAGGAAGAGCAGGAGAGAGAGAGAGAGAGAGAGAGCTGTCCCCGATGTGGGGATGCAGGGAGAAGGCAGCCACCTGCAAGCCAGGAAGAACTCTCACCGGAACCTGACCATGTGGGTACCCTGATTTCAGACTTCCAGCTTCCAGAATCGTGAGAGACTAAATTTCTGTTGTTTAAGTCACCCAGCCTATGGTATTTTGTTATGGTAGCCCAAGCGCACTAAGACCAGTGAGCAGCTTAAAAGATTTTTTTGGGGGTAATTTTTACTTTTTAAAAGCTCTCCCAAAACATGTGCAGAACTCTAATGTACAAATTCATCTTAGACTGTGTGTCTCTCTGTTGTCTAAATTGTTGGTCAAGGCAAGCAGTCTAATAGGGAGAGTAGGAGAATCAGTGCTTTCATCTGTTTGGTAAATCTTTATCAAGTGTCTCTTTTGTGCTGGGCACTGTCTGTAGTGCTGGAGTCACAGTGGTGACTAAGACAGAGCAGCCACTGCCGCCATGTGGCTTACCTCCTAATGGAGAGGTAAGAAGAAAACAAATTAAAGAGCGAGATTATTCCAGGCACTGAAAATACTATGAATAAAATAAAACAGGGTAACATGACAGGCATAGGGGTTAGTTTTCGACAGGCGGTCAGGGAAGGCTTCTCTGAGGAGATACTGATGGAAACAACGACAAAGCTGTCATGTGAGGACTTGGGGGTAGAGGGGGCTGCAAGTGCCTGAGAATGGGAGTGGGTCAGGAGTGGAGAGGTCGTTTGCCATGGTCTGTGGAAGAGATGAAGGTGCGTAGGACTAGGAGTGGAGATGGAGAGGACGTGGGACTAGGAATGGATGGATTCGGGTCTATTTTGAGAGCTAACACATCAGGAAGATTGGTTGAGGGAAAAAGAAAAAGAAGACAAGTAAGACTCCCAAGTTTCTGGCTAAAGGAACTGGATAGATGAAAATGCTGCCACTGAGGGAAGAACAATGAACTGGTTTGATATTATGGGAATAAAAGAACTAGTTGGTACATTCAATGATTTAGAAAATTTCCAAGATTTGTTTAGGTGTTGGGTAGACTTGTTTTTAAGTCTGACCTCCTCTCACGTCTGCAGGCACCATCATCTCCATCCGTAAAAGATAGTGGCTGTCCGGTTCTAAGAGACTAAACTTCGAAGACATATGCTATTAAAGGATCATACAACGGAACAGAACTCTCAAAGATCCCTAGGAGATTCTCAAAAAGAAAGCGCTTGTGGGTTTGCGTTTTGGAAACAGGATGTGCAAAGAAGCTAATTTGGGGAACTCTTGTTATCCAATCCAGTGGGGAAGAGCGTCAGAGTAGATGCATTGTAGGTTGCCACACAGAATCCATCACGCTGATTACAGCTAGGGACCCTGCGCTCTGGTTGTGTCCTTGAGTTGTGTGGCCAGACAGACGGAATCAGATAGACAGGAAAAGACTTGCTGGGGAGTTTCATGGTTAGACCAGGAGGAGGCAGTGGAAATTTCCTCTTTCTCTTAGAGTTGACATATTTGCCTGCCATTTGCCTGTTTTCTCTCAGATCCAATTCCCACCCGTCCCTCACTCTGCTCTGTATCACAGGGAATTGTATTTCCAGAAAGGTTTGGTCAGTGGGAGGCACTGGCAGAAGATTGCAGGGTAGGAGGAGGGGAGAAGTCAGGCATTTCTTCTTCTCTTGCCCTGTCCTGACTGAGGCTCCTCTCCCATGAGACAGCTTCTTCCGCGACATCCAGCTTCTGAGTGGTGGCCCCTGCCCTGGCCCTAACTTTTCAAAGGGCCTACATTCTGGGCTCCAACGATGTCACTTGCTTGTACAATTCCTCCTGCCCCAGGGTGTTAATGGATTCCTTCTGGCCTCGCCATTTCTTCTTTTCCTTCTGGGCTCTTCAATTATCTGTTTGATTAATCCCCCAGATTCAATTTCTTCTATTTTTAAGATCCAGAGTGGTTTCTGGTTTCTAAAGAGGACCCTGACTGGTGTTACCTATTTCGTCTGATGGATTCTGAGGACCCCTAGATGAACCCTGGGTGATCAGCTTATAAAGTCCTGCATTTTCTGGCTCTTCTCTAGCGCTCTGATATCCTCACCTGTAACTTTCCCTCTTGCTCGCTCCTTGTTTGCACATTCATCTTCTTTTTGTTCTATGAGAAGCCAAACTCCTTCCCTGTTCAGGGCATTTGTGTCGTGGTCTTCTCTGCTTAGAAAGCTTTGCCCAGATCCACAAGAGGACCCTTATTCATAAATCAACTGCATGTCTAGCTTCACAGATTCAATGCATCTACTCTGATGCTCTTCTCCACTGGATTGGATAACAAGAGCTCCCCAAATTAGCTTCTTTGCACATCCTGTTTCCAAAAAGCACACCCACAAGCACTTTCCTTTTGAGAATCTCCTAGGGATCTTTGAGAGTTCTGTTCCGTTTTATGATCCTTTAATAGCATAGGCCTTTGAAGTTGACACACCAGAAGGAGCTGTCAAATATGCAGGTATTAACTGACCTTGCTCAGTAGTTAAGGAAAAAAAAAACCTCTATTTTGTTTTAGCCTTACAATGTTTTCTGGATGTATTGCAGAATGTTTTGGTTTTGGTTAAATGTCTTAGTCAGAGAAGAGTAAAAACATTTGACACAGCTTTTTTTATAAGTAGGGAAAGCTGTAATTAGAGGAGGCCAGAAAGGCCACTCTGATAGATCATGTTTTGCCTGAGGCTCTGCTACTAGAATTCCATATGTTGGGAATAAGTCATACTCTTAAAATGCAACTGCCCTTTAAAGCAGTCCCGTCAGTCCTTTTCCTGCTGGTGTAGATAGTGCGCTTGACTTTCCCTCTGGCTTCTGGATAGATCAGATTCTGAGGACACTATGAATTTAGAGGGAGTGGTAAATGAAAGCAGGCTTGATTTTTCAGGAACAAGGGTTTATCCAAAGAGGGCTGACCAGGGCATGTTGGGGGTTGTGTGTGTGTGTGTGCTCGTGTGTGTGTGTGCGTGTGCGTGTGTGTGTTTGCATTCCCTTTGAGTAAGTGCCAGAAAGGGTGATGGGAATTCAAGGCTTTTCTTTTCCCATTTGCCATGACCTGTCTCTAGAGGATGGCCTTCTCTCTAGATGACTAAACATTCTGGTCTATGGAGCATGTGTTTTATTTTCTTACCTCTTGTCCTCTTATCTCAAATTGAAATACTACTTTGGGAATCCTTAACTTTGATAAGGAGAGGAATAACTTCATGGAAAGAATAAAGTTAAGTTTCTCACCTTGTTTATGAATCTAAAAGAAGATTTACATATTCCAATGAACATTTATGTACATTAAAAAAGTAATTTCTTCAAGTGGTTGAGTGTTAATGAATCATTAATAATAAATATTCAAATCTCATTTCTGAATTTACAGGTGCTGGTGGGAAATAGTGAAGGGCTAACCTTGCTGTCTAGGACAAACCCCTGCTCTCCTATATTTGATGTACATAAAGAAACTTACATGTGTTTTCTTCCATCTGGGGAAATCAAGATGCTGTGATATTAGCAAGCCCCAGACTAGATGGCTATTTCAATATCCAGCCTGTTTACTTTCGGGAAGGAACAGCTGTTCCTAAAGCAATTTGCATTCAACCAGTGCACCATGGCTCTAACTAATGGATGTGAAAGGTACAGTGGAGATAATCTGAAGAATGCCATTCTGCCATTGCCTCCTGGACCACCCAAGGTTTCTAAAGAAAAGGCCATTTACAAATTACTTTTTAAGATTTTTACATGTTTAATGGCTGTTTGCTTGATTTTATAGAACTAGGAAATGATTTACATCTAGCTAGCCATCAAGACTGTATTTTTATTTTTCTTACCACCTGTGTAATAGCTGAATGGAGAGTGGAGAATAGGCTTATACATTTTCGGTACTTATCTTCCCTGTTGGATTAATGCGTTTCATATAATTGTTGATTTTTTATATATTAGGGTTTAGGAGACTCATTATAGTGATTAAAAGGGGATGACAAATGACATTTTGTTGAATAGCTGACATACACCCTGGAATTTGCAACAGGAGATAACAACCACAAGGACAAAATGCCAACATACCATGGATGGTAGAATAAAGGATAGGTTGAGTTTATGCCCTTGATGACACTGTTGAACCACTGAGCTGGCCTGCACTGCATTTTTCCATATTTCATTTGTGGTAATTAAATGTCTGTTGCTTAAACTCTGCTTGTTGAGGTTTTTTCTTGCAGCCAAAGACATTCCTAACTGATCTGATGTCTCAAATCAAACTCCTTCTTTCCCATCTCCCCTCCTGTCTTGTTCCTCCAGTTACTGGCATCCACCCAGTTGCCCAAGTCAGAATCTTGGGGATCTGTCTCAACTCCTTTCTCTTGTTCACGCCCCCTCCTTTGATATGGGGACTGTTTTTTGCTCATCTTTTTATCTCCAATCCCTGGTACAGTGCCTGATCCACAGAAGACACTCAAAACACGCTTGCTGAACTAAGTTAAATTAGAGGGACCAGATATTTGATGTCATGGATTAGTACACGGATATTGAGTAAAGTGAAGAGTTTCATCTTGGGGGATATTTTATTCGGGATTTAGTGAGTTTTGATGAACTAGGATTGCCCCTCATCAGAAAATATATCTTTCTACTGACTAAAATTCTTTTGTCTCTCTGATTACATGTTTCTTTCACACGGGCGTTGTTGAATGAGCATTGGCTTATTTTTCTTCTTGGATCCTTGTTTTTAATTTTTCCATGTCGAAATTCCTCTTTCATGACATTTCTGCCCATGAAGTGAATGCTATTGATTAGGCTACAGTCAGTGTTGCTCTTCCTACCTTTAACCTGGCAGACATTCGGCATCTTTAGAATGTCTTCTTCTAATGTCTGCTCTCTTCTTTTAGATTCGTTGATTATATTAACCTTACTCTCAGAATCTTGGGTAAGTTCTCTGTCTTTCTGCATAGAGGTTGAGGATATAATGATAACTGAAGGGGTTCACAGTCTTGTGGGGAAGCGGAGAGAACACCAGATTTGAAGTGGGAAATAACCCTGGGGTTTGTGTAGCAGCAGATCCTGTATGTATGATTTTAATCATCACAAAACCCAATCAATTCTGTCTTCTTACATTTTCAGTGGGAAGCAGAGTTACACCCACCCTGTCCACCTCATAAAACTCATGAAAATCAAGAGTCCTGCAAGTGTAAAGCTTATGTCATGTGTCTATTCCAGGGTGCAGTGACTTGAACTTGAACCACATAGACTGAACAAGATTATTATAGAAGGAGACGCTAGATTCCCATTAGGAGACATGTTGGGCAAACAATAAATAAACATCCAAAAGAGGTAGCTTATAGAATCCAGGCCTACTGTGAGATCTTTTGTGTTCAAGAAGAATTTCTAGTTTACTCTTTTCTATATGATGTAGAACTTATTAGAAAAAGGAACAGGAGGATGAACTGTTTTCAGAGATATAAAAATCCTTGTTAAAGCTCTAAGTCCTATTTAGATTTTCCCAGGATGGCCACACTTAGCTCCTAACCTCAGAGTCCAAGGAGGGCTTCAAACCAGACCTCAGGTAGAATACTTGGAACTAAAGTGGGACCCTTGTTCAATCTTCTCATGTTACAGTAAAGAAACTGAGATTCAATGAAGGGAAATGACTTGCTTTAGTTCACAGGGCTAATCAATGTATGATCAGGACCTAGAACTCAGGTCTTTCGGCTGCTGGGCTGAGAGATCCAGCCATGTTAGAATCAGTTGCAAGGTATTTCTGAGTAATTCATTACTAATCAGAGTTCAGGCACCAAGATTTTTGAAAGATTGATTTTTGTGTTTTAAAGAAACAAGAGCAAATTCAGGGTTATTCCTACAGTCATGCCCATTTCTCTCAATTACATTCCATCATTCCTTGAAGAGAAGAGAAACTGGTGGAGATTACATTCAACCTTGGCTACATCCATGAGAGTGTTGTGTAGATGTGAGCATCAGCCATATCCCAACAGAAAAAATTTAAATACCACAATGTCAGATCATGTGATGCTCAAGAGAGGATCTGAGTATCTGCCTTCATGTGATTTTTTTCCTTTAAAGGGAAAAAAATGCGACTTGCTTTTCCCTGGACACATTGTTGGATGGAGGAGGACAATATGCCTCTGAACACCCACCACTCAAGAGGCATCGGCTACTTTTTAATCTCCCTTTTTACTTCTGGAGTCTCAGATCTCACTGGATTCTTTTACTATAAACTTCTGCATACTATTTATTTAATTTATTCATACCTTCATATATTAGTAAATATTTAGACAGCCCGTATGTGTCAGACACCAAAAGGTATCAACTACCAAGTAAAGGGATAATTTGCTGATGTTTATACTTCCATACTTTTAGTTTCCAAAAGTGAGTAAAAATGATATGTTTTTTTTAAAAAAGTACTGGAACAGTAGTAATACTCTGATGTGCTATTTTTGTGATTAGTCCTGTTTGGCAAGCTCTGCTGTAAGACACGTTAGAGCGTTTGGCGGAGTAGAGTGCATTTAAGTGGGTATTCAATAAAGATTGATAATGATGGTGATGATGATGATGATTGTAGTGACAAGGATGAAGCAACATGGCACTTTGCAATGTGTGGTGAACAATGGCAATTACATAGCAACTTCTGTTATTGTCTTCCAGACAAGTGCCTGAAAACATTACTTGAGTAGAGAGATTGTTGCAAAGTCTCTTGGTAACGAGCTGCCTTTAATCCAGGCAAACGGGAAATCAGTATTAGCTTGGTGACAAAGTCTGGAATAAACCATTAAGTCTATGAATTGCAGTGTTTCATGGTAATTATAAATCTCCAAAGAGGGACTACTTGGGAGATAAATATCTTTGGAGGATTTCAGGGCACGGTCAACGAGGTAATGAGAACTGGATAGGGTCGATGCAGACTTGTTTGATTAGGCTGTGTCTTTGCTGAATCATGATGGCATTGGATCCCAGTGGTCCCACGGCTTTTTTTGTTGTTGTCAGCTACTCTGAGGCCATGGGTAATTGGTGAAAGGACTGTGAGTCAAGTGCAAAGGCAGAGTAGCTGCTCTAATAACGTTGCCCTAGAACCTGGATCTGTTGCAAAATCTGGCATTTGTCTGTTCCCATCTCACCTAATTATTTGTTGAAGGGATAGATGAATGCTTGCTTCTCAGATTACTAGGGTAATAGAGTCCTTGGCCAGCCTAATAGACTCAGATTTTGTACACAAATCTATAAAATCTTATATAATGTGTCCTGACATGGCATTTTCGCGAAGCCCATTTGCTTTTGTATTCTAAATTATTTTGCACAGGGAGCTACTTTAAATCATGTATCAGGAAAACAATCTGTCCTCCCAAGAACCCACTCTCCTCAGATTTGGGCCTTTGGTGGGTTTATTTCAAATGAAGACTTGAATGAAGATGTGAAACATTATCAATATTGTTGTGTTACCTGCCATATCTACCTTCTGTGGGGTTAGCCAGGCCTAGTGAAAGGGAGGTGGGGAGACTGAAGAAGCAGGAAATGATAAGTTTTGTTTGGGGTGGGGGCATGGGGGTGAGGTATGGGCTGAAGTCGGTGTTAGCACAGAGTCAACTCACAGGACCGAGAAGACAATATAAATGGGTCCAGGCTACTATCAGCAGGGAAGGAAGAATGATCTGGCACAAATTACAACGTGATACTTCTGTTCTCAGAAAGAAAATCATTTTACAGTTACACCATGCTTTACCACGGCTCAGGTGCCCAGACCTAACCCAGTCAGCTCCGACAGCTGTCTGGAGAACCCAGCTCATCCTCACAACATTTTAAGGTGGGGAGTTTTCACCTCTTTTCAGAGGTAATAACAATAGGCAAGATTTCCAAGTGCTTTGAATGAATGATGCATCTCTATTCTATTACCCTCTATACTCCTCAAAACACACCTGTGAGGCAGGTTGCATTACTATCTTCATTTTACACATGGGGAAACTGAAGGTTCGAGATGTTATGTAAATTGCTTGAAGTTTCACAGGCACCCCAAGCAGTCTTCCCTGAGGGCCCATGTGTGTCTTGCTGATCCTTTGTTAATCCAGATGAGGAAATGAGATTCAGAGAAATTCAATGAATTGCTCAAGATCACACAGTAAGTAGCAGAGTTAGGATCAACATAGGCCAAATATTTCCAAGTTTGCTGCAGTGGTGTTCTACTTTTTCTCATCCTTACAAACTTAAAGGATATGATTTATCACAGGGGTATCAGTGGTGGTGTACTTATCATTTGAAACAGCCCCCTAAGTGAGACTGATATACACCAACTTTTTCTGCCTATACTCTCTGGAAAACAGAAACTTAGGCAAAGCTTTCATGCTAATGCTTCATTGGAAGGTGCAATTGAAGGATATTTAAAGTAAGGGAAAATGGGACAAGGCATGGAATGAGGCGAGGCAGACATAGCTTTGCGAGAAAACACTACCAGGTACTCATGTGGCGTGCTTCCAGCCAAGCAAATAAAGGACCACAGTGCCCCAGAGAAAGGAAGGGAGAATTTTTCTGACAACTCCATCCCATTGTCTGTCTCTTACCTCTCAATGTTGGCCCCAAGGGGCATTAATTCCCTTGCAGTTCTAGGTTTGTCACCTGGTTTCTGAGGGCAGCTCTGGAGAAGCTAGAGCTCTGTGGATCTGGTTGGGTTATATCTGGGCACTTGAGCTGCTGTTGCTTCTAGCAGAGTCTGGGCTTCACCAAGAGGGAGGTCAAGACAGCTAACAGTGCGAGAAGGTGAAGTGGTCGTGGCCCGGGGGGCAGAGGAGGCTGCACAGCTCTGGGAAGATGCGTACACTGTGTCTGATACGCTGCTCAGACCATCCTCTGGGATCTGGCTCTCATGCTGTAGTAGTGGGCCTTCAGTTTTATAAGACCCAAATGCCTTCATTTTGTTCCTAAGGGGGAAGGTACAAAATCAGTTGGTTATAGAATCCACATCACTTGCAATCTCCTAAAAACACTTAGAGTGGGTTAGTGAACTAAGCTGCAGGCCCTATTGCTGTACCTGATCCCAAGAACAGAATTGATATCCACCGTCTCCCCCTTTACCCACCATTTTAGTTTCTTCTCTCTAGGCAAGCACATTGACTGGTCTTGTTTGCTAGCCTGGTAGGAATTTCAGACCTTCCTCCCTAAGTGGTCTGAGCACACGGTTGCTTTGTCTTTGTGGTCTGTAGTAGTTACTGTAACTGCCCATGAATAGTTATCACTAAGCAATGTAAGTATTAAGAGATGCCCTACTGAATCTTCTGGGTTCTATAAATAATCCTTTCTGTCTTACTGTGTCGTAGCAACCAGAACTCCTCATGGTAATTGCTGTTGATTACCTCAGCAGGAAGTAACTTTGCTTTGCCTGCTGGTTCATGGGCATAAGGAGCCCAGAGTGGCCAGGTGGGAATAGTCATAGTTGCCAATTCAATGGAATCCTTATTGTGTTACTTAGTGGAAATGTTTTCTACCTCCCCCCGCTCCTCACTCCAAATAAGAAATAGGAGCTCTAACTTGGCAGAGGTTGACGTTTCAGGACAGGAAATATAAATTCTGCTAGGGAAAGTACCGGTGAGAGGAACTCTTCCTGCTTCCACCCCTTGGTTCCTAGATCCACACAGTCCAGCCAGGAGACCCAGCACCATATGTGGGCCTTTGACTCTATGTATATATTGAATCCTGGAGAACGGTGCCTCAACAGTGAAGCCCAAGCGGGTTCTTTAGCTGAGCCTTCAGTAGGCTCTGTTATTTTTGTAGGCCAGTTGCTTCTGGTAATGGGATACATAGTAGGACCAGTGAATCCTGTAGTCACAGGCCCATTGTCACACCTCCTTTACCTTAAAATGGATTCTTTATTCAAGGTAATATAGTGTGGAATACCATGTTGGTGGATTAGGCATCCTATGAACCCCCAGATGCTGGAGATGGCAGAGGCAATGCAGGCAGGGAAGGTGATCTGGAGTAATATTGATTCTGATAAAGATGAATTGCTGTCTCTTTAAAGTGGAAGGTGTCTAAAGATGAAGGGTGGCATATGGAGGGCTCGGCATTGGTCTCTGCACCTGGAGGATTGAGCACTCAGCAGTGGCAGTAGCTAGATTAGCTTTGGGAGGTGGAGACGGGGTAGGGAATCTATGTTGTTGGGCCCATGCAGAGCTGCTATCCCTTCCACCATCGCCAGTTAGTTCATGGCCTATTGAGGTATCCCTCAGAGGTTGGCTGGCATCTATAGGATGCATCATCCTGTCCGTTTGGTCTTTGAGCTCCTCCTCTGCAGTTGATAATTTCTGGTGAGCATTCACATGAGACACAAACATCCACATTTTGTGCCCCCTCCCGTCTGTCCATCCATAGACCTTTTCACTAGACCTCATTGTAACTGCTCTTTCAGATCTGTTGCCTTCATAGCCCTGAACAGTCAGCCAAACCACTTATTGATGTCCAAGTGCCTGTTTATATCCATGAGTATACTTCTTGGAAATCCACCTGCTGGGAGAATTTCCCCTCAGTGGTTTTTTTCTGGGACCCTCCTGAGTGGGGCTGTAATGTGGCAGCAATATATTTCCAGCAAGCACCAACATATATCATGCTGACTCATCTGTGAGCCAGCTCTAAGTCTTTCCTTACTCTGATGGTTTTTCATAGAGAACTCCTTGTGAAGCCATAAATGCAGACAAAAGAGAAGGATCAGTCCAACAGCGGTAGGAGTCCGTTCACATGAGTTACTCACACCTTCTGGACCTGCCTGAGCCTGGTCCTCAAGTACCACCGACATTGTGACTCAGTGGATCAGACACTGCCTAGCTTATCATGGGCAGCTTAGGTTGTTTCTTCACTTGGTGTCCCACGTGGGTGTTCAGCTTCTAGCCCGTGGAGTGTCAAGACCTGTTTTTCAAACTGAGAGCAGTTCTCTGCCAGAGGTCATGGTTTTGCTCCAGAGCTGTAGGGACCTGCACTGTAGTATCTAGGAATGTATTCCCTCTATCATCCCTCTTTGAATTATCTCCCCCCCCGGTTTTATTGAGAAATAATTGACATAAATCACTGTATAAGTTTAAGGCACACAACATGATTTGATTTACATATGTTGTGAAATGATTACCACAATAGGCTCAGTTAACCTCCATCTTTTCATATAGATATAATATTGAATTATCTTAATTGTGTTTATAATGGGCTTGCTCCTCTGAACATAATGTCATCATCATGTATGACATTACTGTAAATTACTGGAAAAGTCCAGGATCCTTTATTGTTGACCATTTATAGAGTACTGATACTTTAATTTAGACCAATTTTGTCCATCAAATACATTGAAATAGACATTTCATTTGGTGGAAACAACATGTTCGCATGCCAATACAAACAGAAAAGGGGAGAGAGGACCGGGAAAGACAGAAAGTGGAAGAGAAGTTTTGCAGTTTATCAAGGTATGATAACAGCCCTTATAACGCTCTTAATCTGGAAGGGTGGGGTGATAGAGTGCCTTATTGGAGGGAAAGTCTTGTTTTACCAGATCCAGGTGTTGTGCGGGCAGATCTTTACTGCAGGCTAAAGTCAGTGGCCATCGTGTTAAGATCTTTCTTAGGGTAGGGAACTGTGAGTTGTTCGTTTACTTTGTTCAGCTCATTCCACCCCATCCTGAATGTGTGTGGCTCTCTTTCACTAGACAGCATGTGATCCCCAATGCTGCCAACATCTTCGCATCCAGGCCAGGAGTATTCCTTGTGGGTTCCCCCTCTTCATCTTGCTCTACCTTGCCCACCCAAAGCCTCTTCTCATGACCTCAGATCTCACCCCCAATCCCTACTGTATTTTTGGCCCTGAGTATCAGTCATTGAGCTGCATTTGGTTTCCCCTAGGGTGAAGCTGGAATAAGAAAGGATGAATGGAAATGCTACTATTGGTCCAGCCTCAGGATCAGTGTCTACACTATCATTGGATCGTTCATAATCTCAACATGGTTACTGGGTGTTTTTATAGCGAGACAGTATAGTGTAATGATTAAATTGATGAGCTCTGGAACCAGATGGCCTGGGTCCAAATCCCAACTCTACATCTTAGCTCTGTGACCGGGGCAAGCCTTTAATCTCTTTTCCTCAGTTTTCTCACCTATAAAATGAGGAAAATAAATATACCTATATTGAGGGATCTTGTGAGCCTTAATAAATTAATGTGTGTAAAGTGCTTAGAGGGGTGCCTGGCACATCCTAAAAGCTTTATAAATGTTTGCTATTTTGTCTTATTATTATGCTAAAAGTCGATATGTATTTCTCTTTTTTCAGTTGCATTTTAAAAGATCCTCTTCTCCTATTGCACGTGTTATGGAACCAGGCCTTAGAAAGCAGGTGGATAGAGAACATGTCCAAAATGGGGGGTGGAGGGGAGAAAAGGAGTCCTATTTATAGAAAAAGCATTGGCAAGTTCAAATGTGAAGTAATAAAAGAGACTATTACACTTTGTTAGGCCCTGGAATGTGAAGACATATTAATTTGCTTAAGAGCACTAATGGATCTAGACAGTCAAGAGTGGACATATAAATGACTTATTTTGGTAAACTTGATCATGAAGGTATTAATCATTTGAATGTTTAATGATTTATGCATTTGAAGAAAGGAAGGCTTGGAGGTCCCAGAACATTGTTAGATTCTTCTCCAATTTTCATCTCTATTTATTGTGTCTATTTTCCAGTAGAGAAAAAAGTCAAGTTACTCTTTTATGTTTGAAGATGATGTGATTGGCATGTTGCAATGGTTGGTTTAGTACATTGTAAAGGTGTGATGACAAGTTAAAAAATCAGGAGAAAAAATTTCCTTTCACTTTATGCGTTTAAAACAAAATTAGGATTTTAGGGGCCCGCCCAGTGGCACAATGGTTAAGTTTGCACGTTCCACTTCAGCAGCCCAGGGTTTGCCAGTTCAGATCCTGGGTGTGGACCTACTCACTGCTTGTCAAGCCATGCTGTGGCAGGCATCCCACATATAAAGTAGAGGAAGATGGGCACAGATGTTAGCTCAGGGCCAGTCTTCCTCAGCAGGAAGAGGAAGATTGGTGGCAGAAGTTATGTCAGGGCCAATCTTCCTCAAAAAAAAAAAAGAATTTTATTTTGTAGTTGTAGTTAAAGAGGAATTGGGGCTGGCCCCACGGCTGAGCGGTTAAGTTTGTGTGCTCCACTTTGGCAGTCCAGGGTTTTGTTGGTTCAGATCCTGGGTATGGACCTAGCATCATGGCTCATCAAGCCGTGGTCGGCATAGCAGAGCCAGAAGGACCTACAACTAGAATATACAACTGTGTACTGGGCAGCTTTGGGGAGAAGACAAAAAAGAAGATTGGCAACAGATGTTAGCTCAGGTGCCAATCTTTAAAAAAATAAATAAATAAAGAGGAATTAAAATTCAAGAATAAGCTCAGCATGTTGCCATAGATGGAAAAGAGTGAGGATCACTCAGCTGGAGGTGATGGTTTTGTCACTTCATGCATTCAGATGTCCTTCCACGAACACACGATTACTAAGAGCTAAAGAATTTATTATTTTCTTTCTAAAAGGCTTCTGTTCAAACAAAGTTTTGAATTTCAAGAGGAAAGAAAAAAGAGAAGCCATTTCATATAATTTAGGCATTTAGTAAGTACTTAAATATTTGTTTGATATTTAAATTTAGGTTAAGATATGTTAACTTAATGCTGTAGATTGTTTACATAAATGCCTGCAATACTTCTTCCCTATCTGCATGCCCCTTTGCAATGTGACTCTGGGTCTTCCCATCAGGAAGTGGAGTCTATTTCCCCACTCTTTGCATATGAACTGGTCTTGTGATTTGTTTGACCAATAAAATATAGTGGAAATGATACTGTTCCAGCTGCAAGCCCAGACCTTAAGCAGGCTTCCTCACTGCAGTCTCTTTGGAACCCTCTAACCACCATGTGAAAAGCCAGGCAAGCCTGATGGGGAATAAGTGGCTTACGAAATGCCACACGGCCCAGTTGCCATGGTGACAGGTAGCCAATTGCCAGATATGTCAATGGAACCATTCTGGATCAGGCATCCTGGAGAAGCAGAATCACCTAAATTTGACCTGTAGCCGTTTGCAGCTGTGAGAGCAAGTCTGGCCAATATCAGAAGAACTATCCTCCTGAGCCTGGGCCAAATTGTCTACCTGCTGAAGAGCGTGATAAGTAAATGGCAGTAGGTATCAGGTTTGGAGCAAGAGCTAACATTTTCTATGTGCCCGGCACCAGTCTAAGTGCTTTCCGATTACTGCCTCTCTTAATGCTCGTAACAACCCTGCAATAGGGCTACAGATGCAGGGAGGAGCCTGAGGCCATCTGTTGGTCACAGGCAGAAGTACCATCTCAACAAAACTCATTAACCAGTTCTCCTTCCGGCTCCTCGCTGACCATGAGACAAAGGCCAACATGGACAAAGCCAAGCCTCTCCCCGGTTCTCGCTGAGGTTTCTCTAGAGTGGAGTTGACTAACTTTTCCTGTAAAGGGCAGATAGTAAATAGTTTAGGTTTTGACAAATAGAAATAGCAAGCAATAGGATATATTGGAGTATATGAGGAAGCCATTTGGTGTAAACATAGTTCGGCCTGACTTTGTTTTTTCCAAAAGGGCCTGACTGTGGCTGTTGAGCACGCATTGCATATCTGTTTTAAAACATTTACTATGGCAAGAACAAATGGCCTTAAGATAAAGGTGCAACTTCCCCTCCCAATGTTGGCATTTCCTTAAGGATTAAGCATCTCTCCTTAGGCTAGGAACTGATTGCTGTGCTCACCTGTGACTGCCCAGCTCGAGACAATAGACTTGCCTCCTGCAATGGCCCGCCAAGATAGCAGACCCACTACCTGCTGTGTCTATCAACCGCTGTGCCGACAGGGCAATCTTGTGACTATTGTGGGAGGGACATTTCAATCATATGTGAAACATCCCGTTTGGGGGTATATAACCACTCTGTATACCTCACTTCTTTGGTGCCCTTTCTTCCTTCGGAAAGAAAGGCCCTGGGCCGTGGTCCTCAGATTTTAGCTCAGAATAAACTCTCCCAAATTTTCATTTATAGATTGGTTATGGATTATTTTCGTCGACATTTCTATGGGCCTTCTCTGTCACAGTTACTCAACTTTGCCTTTGTAGTGTGAAAGAAGCCACAGGCAATATGTAAACAAATGAGCTTGGGTTTCAATAAAACAGGTGAGGGGCTGGATTTGGCTTGTGAGTCATTTTATGTTGACCCCCACTCTAGAAATTAAGCTCTAATGACGTAAGGCATCCATTGAATGTAATAAATTAGCTTATCTCCCATGCATCTAGCATGGTACCTAGCTCTGGATCATTCTTGGGAGAACTAAGAAAACGGTTACACAAGTCATTTTCAGTAAGACTTAATTGTCCCACAGAACTCCAGTTGTGAAAGGCAGCATGGCTGTCAGTTTCATCTTAAATCTGGTTCTTTTTGTGGCTGTGGGGTGACTGCTGTAGCAATGGGTGATATTTTTGCATGTTTGTTTCCAAAGGGAGGGAGAGATCCAGTCCAAGGAGAGTGAGCAGGGACTTTTCCAGAGGCCCTGCAAATTTCTCCTGGTGTCTCAGCTGGAACGTGCCACTTATTCAGTTTGGAGACAAGCCCTAGCGAGAGGATGTGATTGCTCTGATTGGCTGGAACTAATCAGCTGCCACCCATGGAGCTGCAGTCAGATCAACAGTTACTTAACTGCTAACTACAGCATTTTTAATTTGCCCTCTCACTTGAATTATAGTCTTTTTGTAGCTAAAAATAACTTTCCCTTAACACTTTGAGCATATTGTTCCATTGTTTTCTTGCCTCCAGTAGTTTTGATATGAAGTGTAACATTAATCTAATTTTTGTTGTTTTGAAGTGTAACCTTTATTTTTTATTTTGGATACGTCAAAAATTTTGTCTTTATTCTTATTGTCAAATTTTATCACAATTTGACTAGGAGTTGGTCTGTTTTTATTCATCTTGCCTAGTACTCAACGGATTCTTTCTATATACAGACTTACTTCATTCTTTGGCTCAGGGGAATTTTCTACCATTATTTATTTTTTTACAAATATTTTCATTCCTTAATTCTGTCTCTTCTCACTTACAGAACTTCTACGACATGGATATTAGGACTTCTCTTGTCTTTCCTGGCTGTCGGTGTGCTCTCCTGTGGTTGCACAGTCTCCCCCTGGGCATGTGCACTGCAGGAGGACAGTGATGGGGGTTTGGGGATCATGGAGGTTGGGTGGGGCATGGGGTGGGGGGCATGCAGGTGCGCAGCTGGAGGAGCTGGCCCTGAGTGTGCGAATGCCAGTGGGGGTCATCCGTGAGGGGGTCTAGGTGGGCGTCTTGTACTTGTGTAGATGCAGAGGCCTGGGCAGTTCGAATCCCCTGCTTTTCTTCCTTGTTCCTACACATCTCTATATGTCTCAGTTTTGCCCATCTGAATGGGGTGAAACCAAAGGGGGACCTTTGTGCAGTGCCTCAAGGGCCGGGGAAACTGGTTGCTCGCCCTGGTCCCCCTGCTTTTCATTTCCTGGCCAGGGGTACTCTCTCTAGCTGCGAAATTCCCTCTTGGCGCTGAGCAGCAGGATGGATGATGAACGCATTATGAAGCTGTCTTCCCTCCCTTCTTGTTGGGTTATTCTCAGGTATTTGGTTCCACTGGTTTGCTAAAGTCTCTTACGTGGATTCCAGAGCTCTCCCAGAGCTGTTTTTGTTTGTCAATAGCTGTCTAATTGTTGATCTTTGTAGGGGGAGGGAGGCTGGGGTCTCCTATGTTGGGGTTGTCATTTTGGTGAACATCAGTCCTCTTGGGGCTTTGGTTTTCGTTTTAAATCCAATCTCATTTTACTTTTATCTGTGGATAATACACAGGTAATTTATGGTTCCCAGAGAGTACTTCTATGACAGACAAAATCAACACAAAAGTTTTTCTGTCATTTCTAGGGATTTGGGGCAGGCCTGCATATGTACTCAGGCCACCCACCCTCTTAATCTGATCCTCCATTATAATTCTCCACTATGTATTGATCAGTAATAGGTTGAATATAATGTTGATGTTATAATGGGTGTCTTAGTTTCCTTTGACAGATGTATCAAATTGCCACAAATTTTGTGACTTGAAACAGCAGAAATTTATTTGCTCACAGTTCTGGAGCCCAGAGGTCTGAAATCAAGGTCCTTCTCCCTCCAAGGGCTCTAGGGAGGAATACTTCCTTGCCTCTTCTGGCTTCTGGTGGCTCCAGGTGTTCCTTGGCTTGTGGCTGCGTGTCTACAATCTCTGTCTCTGTCTTCACGTGGCCTTCTGTTCTTTGTGTATCTGTGTCATATCCTCTTTTCTCTCTTATGAGAACACTTGTCATTAGATTTAGGGTCCTCCTGGATAATCCAGGATGATCTCATCTAAAGAGCTTTAACTTAGTTATACCTGCAAAGACCCCTTTTCCAAATAATACCACATTCACAGGGCCTGAGTGTTAAGACTAGGACATATTTTGGGGGGGGCACCATTCAACCAAGTTGAACATTTGGAAAGCAAGATTGCAAATACTCTATTGTTATAATTTGCAGTATGAGATGTCTACTGGAGCGGGTGACATTAACATTATGTAACATGTAATGAATACCAGCTCCCACAGACTCTTTTATATTTTTCCCTAACTTGTCTCACACTGTTTCCTTATCTGCTAAGGTAGCTTATAAAAAACCAAAGGAGAAGTATACTCACTCACTTACCAGAAATCTTTAACTGCCAGTGTTTGCTGTACCCTTATGTCCTGAGAAGAATAGAGAATAGTAACAAAAAAACTTGTCTTTTCCTTACATGAGCACTAAATCCTGCACCAGCATTCACTCAGTAATCACACATTATTTTCTCGTGTGAGGCTAGGAGGAAAGCCATAAAAGGAAGTAAGTAATAGTGAACACGAGTTGGACATTTGCAATGCAGGTGACTCTGTTACAAGTAAGACTTTTCACATTCTTGAGGCAAAATCACGGTGGATAATGCCAAGCTGCCTTTCCACCCCAGGAGCTGATTGTCTCAGCAGCAGCCTCTCTGGGGCTTTGGTTGAACCCTGCTTGGGGGTCATTTCTTCCTTTTGTCAGCATCCTGCTGTGAGAATTTCTTTTGAGTGGCCTGGATTCTCTGCTGTTCTCACATATTATCCCATGAAGTGCTCTTTCCCCTGGGGATGATTGCAGGTAGATGCACTGAGGTGAAGGGATAAGGTGTGAAAGGACTTTACTATAAGAAAACTTCTGGGACATGTGAGGCCCCTTAGCAACTGGAGAGTTGGGTATGGTATGTTCAGACCACCTGGCAGGGTCTGCTTTCCTTCCCAGCCACTCATTGAGGTATTCTTCACCCCAAACCTGGGAGGTTTAGATCCCATACTGGATGGAACCTAGCATTTCAGGCCCAACAGCATAGCTAGTTACCTTCTTATAGCCACCACTCCAAAGGTGGTAACCACGTCATGGGACTGGAAGACGAGACCATTTCTGATGAAAGAACCTGTTTTAGCAAGAGTTTGTGGTGCTTCTCTCCTTTCTCCCTCAGGGACACCACCAGGCAGAGGCAAGGAATGCAGGGACTGTGAAGGTGACAGTAGATAAGGTTTGGTAGGAGTTAACACCCTGGAGAAACAGAGAAATTGAGTCTTGGTCTCTTTCATTGCTCAGGGTTCACTGAGCCTTGAATTAGAGGACAGAATCGAAGAGTGAGCTCCTCTGTTTAGGGAAATGACGCAGATCTCAAGGAGAAAGCATTATATTCTTGTAATAGGATGCTGAATGAGACTTTTCATCTTGGTTTAGTATTTTGGACAAAGCACAAGGCAGAGAACTTTATAAAAAGGGCCTCCTATGGGCAGGATGTCCTAAGATATGGCATGAGTGGCATAACCACCAGTCACCACCCCACTGTCCCAGCTCAGCCTGTATAAGAAGAGGACTGAGAGAGGGAGTGAGTCATCTGAGAACTGGGTCTTCTGGAGAATGTAGTATTTATGGTGAGAGGTTTACCATCTCCTAGAAGCTCAGGGGTGGGGACTGTGATAAGAGACTCATTTTTAAAGATTAGGAGGTGCCTGTGAGTGGAAGAGGCTAGTTTTTCATTCTCTATGCATCTGCTTGGGCAGTGGAATTGATGACGTGCCCATGTTGCTACCTGAGTGGAGGAGAAGAGAACTGCAAAGAGATGGCAGGGCCAGATGGGGTGGGGGTGGCTGGAGAGTGGCTGTGCTCACCGCAGCTGGCATGGCAGATGAATGAGGTATCTGTGGGTCATCTGGACCTGGCGCAGGATGCTTGAGCCATTTGCTGGTCTTTACTCACCCAAGAGGTTGCCAGCTGGACTTCCAGAACCCAGCAGCAGAGGCTGCAGGGTGGATCGCTGGTGAGGGGAGTCAAGGAGGCGGGCTTGTGAAAGATTTTGAGGCAGAGCTGGGAACCATGCCAGGGAGGGCCTTGGTTAACATGTGGATATTTACTTTCTGAGAGCATGGTGGGTCAGAATGATAACTAACAAGAAAGAATAGTGTCCTCTCCCAATCAGGCAAAGAGACCTTCTCTGGTTCCCCCTGGTCCGCTTTCTTGCCTCAGCACGGAAAAGCTGGAAGCTTTCAAAGGGCAAACAGGAGGTGTGTAAAGAACAGGTCCTGTCCTTTCCGTGTTCCAAGTTCCTGGAGCCACAAGTGCAGCATGCTTTGGGGAAAGGGAAAACCTTGAATTATATTTGAAATTGAAGCTTTCAGTCAGACAGGGCTAAGTTCTAACAAATGAAAATATTCAGAAATAAATGGAATCTGACCAAGATGTCATTAGACTGCCCACAGGGTTAAAAGCTGCGACTAGAACTCTCCACGTGCAGGTTAAATCGAACAGCTTATTACTTCTGTCCATTTCCAAGTCAAAAGTGGGTTTGAGTCAGGGCTGAGGCTCATACTCAAAGCTCTTTGGAAAGTACAATGCGCTTTTTAACTTAGCAGTTTCTAATGGATTTCATCTACCTTATGTCTGGGTGGGCGAATAATAATTTGATGCAGGGGGCTAGGATTATTTTTCACTTGGAAATTGATGTTTAGAAATAATATAGCATTTTCAGAACTCTTCCATGAGTTCTTTGTAGGAAATCATTAAACTGTACTTTAAAATCTGGAGTCCCGGAAACATCTTCTCAAGTAGTACAGGAACATAGGGCTTTATTTTCTATATTGTTTGTATTTTCAAAGATGTAGCTCTTGATCAATTCTATTTTACTAATTCATTAATTTATCCCTTTATGAATTTCTTTCTCTTTTTTTTTTAACATTGATTTTGTTTTTCTTTGCTTCTTCAGTTCAATACTTAATTTGTTATGAGCCATTTTCCTTTAATACAAACTTTCAGTGGTATAAATTTTCTTCAGATAACAGCTTTGGTTGCATTCATACATTTTAGGATATAGTGTTATTATTACTATTTAGTATTAAACATTATGGAAGAGCAGATTTTCCTCTTTGACGTAAGAATTACTTAGAAGAATGGCCTTTAAATTTCTAAGAGGTTAAATTTTGTTTCTTTCAATTCAAGTCCCAACTTTATCAGTTATTGCATTGTGAACAGAGAAAGTGACATACAATTTCCACTTTTTGGAATTTATAAAGACTTTCTTTACAGTATATGACAAATTTTTGTATTTTTTTCATGGGCGTTGGAAAATATGTTCTATTCTCTACAGAGTTGAGAGGTAGTTACACGCACTTAAATCAGACTTACTAACGACAGCATTCAGACCTCTGTATCATTATTTTTGCCCAGTTGGTCTGATGAAGGTTAGGATGGTAAGTGAAATCCTTCACTACCATTACACTTATGTTACTTTCTTCTAGCCTTAATAAATATTTTTGCTTTATATAAAGAAGTTTCATGGAAATAATATCCTAATTTGAATTGTACTCTTTATCAATATAAAATCATTCTATTTTCCCTTGAATTTTTTAAAACCACATATACAGCAGATATTTTATTATAACAAGTGTTTGTTGTAAAATTTTGAAATAATATAGACTTGCATAAGTGGAAGCCAAGATCTTCTTTGTAACTTGCAAGGATTTTATTCCCGATGTACCATCATTAAAAGTTCATTGTATAATCTTCCAGACTTAAAAAAATCCATCCATAGATAATTATCTTTTCATGTTATATTATATAATCTACTTTTGAAATTCAATAATATGATATGGATGGGTGTGTCATTTCTTAATGGCTACCCATTACTGAATTGTATGAATTTACTATAATTTAACAATTTTCATTTTAATAAGTCTTTAAGTTAGCATTATTTTGCTGTTATAAACAACTTTAGTTCTTGAATTTTGTTTTTGTCTCATAATGATTTTGTGAAACTCTATTCTCTGTTTTCATGAGCCTGATATACTTTTGCGCATCCATTTAGAAAATACTGCTTTTGAAACTTAGAAGTATGTTTTTATTAAGTTCTCTGTTCAGATGTCAGTTTATCCATGGGAACTTCCCAAAGCATGCTTTAAAAAACAGCACTCCCCTCCTTCACTCCACCCAGTCTTGATTCTCCTTCCTTGCTGTAATTTTCCATATGGCATTTATCACCATCTGACACTTGCTTGTCTATTTACTTTTATTTTTGTCCCTCCCTGCCCCTCTAAACTAAGATGTAAACTCCATGAGGAGAGGGACATCTATCTGTTTGGTTAACGTCAGCATGCAGCAAGTACTCAATACAAAATTGTTGAATGAGTACATTAATCCCCTTAGTTTTAAACTTTCTCTCTTAGTTTTTGTAGATATTTTATTAAAAATTATTAAGTTTCCAAAGTTTAGCTTTGGCCTCACTATTCAGCTAAAAATGTGCCATTCAAGCTGTGGCTTTGGTCTCAAATTTTAGAAGACCAAATCACCAAATGCCTCCTCCAGTGTCATTTCTGGAATCCCTGAACTGACTGCTCTGGTTTGTTAGCTTGTTGAGAGATGCCTGGATCTCAAACAACCAATGACATACTAAATCTGATTGAAGGAATATTCTTAGAATGCAAAAGCAATGCAACATCATGTATTGTCGTTGATATTGCAAAAAACATTGGGAAGGTGACTTCGAAGATATGATGTTATGTTCACATCTTTTGCTTGTGTGTTCAGAAAGGAATTATAGCATGGGGTACCATCATAAGATAACTGGCTGTAAGGTAGTGGGCCACTTATTCTTCCTCAGCCAAAGACAAGCACCCTGACATCCAAGAGGTTTTGGAACTGCCTTGTCAGATACTCATACAAAATATTCAAGAAGGATGGAGAAGTAGCTACTACATGTTTAAAAGTCTACCTGAACATGTAATAATACCAACAAGCAGGATTTAGAATCAATGGGCTTCTTGAAGATAACATAGTTCATTTGCTGGGATCTGCTGAAGAAGTATCCTAACTGATGAGCTTGACAGTGCAAGTATTTCTTGCATCATGCCTGCTATAAGTGGATCCATTTCTTATGCTGCTTCAGGGAAGATGCTGAAATTGCTGTGCATCCAATGAAAGCTAAGGCGCAAATGGAAATTCAGAGACTATTTGGTTGTTTTGAAAGTCAGTTATGGTGTTCTATTGCCACATTTCTAGATCCAAGGTTTAGGGGCGAATTAAATTAGTAAGTTCATGCATAATGTTAAAAATAAAAAATGTAAGTGAGACCAAAAATATTGCCTTTGCTTTTGAAAATATTCAGGAAGGATCTTCAAGCAATGCACAGATTCTCTTTGTGAGGTTGCTTCAATGAAATTGCACAATCCCTAATGACCACAGCTTTAAGTCCAGAAGGTGCAGAAGAAACAAGTCTTGACTTTAATCCAGTTGCTACTAGAGTGGAAGGGCAACATTACAACCAGCAGTAGACTTTTCTTACTAGAGGTGGCAAAAAATATCTTCCTCTTTTGCTAACCTATTTCATATTGTAAATGTGTGGTACATTGACCACACGTAGGAGCAATCTGGCAGTCAACAAGCTGAGAAATGATTATTCCTGCACTGTAATGCCAACTTTAAACTTTTGAGAAGTGATATTTTAAGTAAGAAGATTAAAGTGATGATTCAATTTATTTTCTGGAAAAATTTTCGGATTTATCCTTGTCTCAAGAATTTCATTCTGTGATGGTGACCTTCAGCTTTGTTTTTGACCTCATATGAATATTGTGTTCAAAATTGGTCCTACAGTATTGGGCCAATGTATTTGTTACATTTCTATTAACTCTTGGATAGGTAGAAAAGAATACTCAGAATACAAGAAATATCACTTACCTACCACCTGATTTAAGAAAAAGAAAAGCATACTATTTTTGTTAAGTGCCTTTTCTCATCCCATCCTTTTTCCCCAGAGGTATCCACTCTTCTGAATTTTGCACTTATCAGTTCCTTACTTTTCTTTATCGTTTTATGACATGTTTGTATTTCTGAAAAGTATATTTTTAGGTTTTCATGTTTTCAATTTTGTATACATAGAATCATATTTCTGTTACCAGTTTTTTTTAACATTATGTTTGAGATTTATCCATGTTGCAACTTTCATTTCTATAGCACTATAGCATTTCATTGAACTATTTCATTTCATGGACATTCTACTCTTTATTTATTCATTCTACTTTTTATGGACATGTGTTGTTTCAATTTTTTAAAAATTTTACTCTTATTCACAGTGTTTCTACAAATATTCTTGTGTTAAGTGTCCAAATCTATAAATGCAAGAGCTTCTCTAATGTGTATCGTGTAGGGTGCAGATAGTGATAGAGTGTGAGGTTGGAAGTCAAGTTTCATTTTCCTCATATGGATGCCCAGTTGTGTCAACCATCCTTTTCCATGCCAATGAGTGCCACATCTATAATACACCAAGTGCCATTTATGAATGAGCCCTTGTCTAGTCCCTCTGTTCTGTTCCTTGGCTTTATTTGTGTGTTGAGGCAACGATACAATACTAAATCTTCCAATCCACGAATATGGGGTATCTCTCCATTTATTTAAGTCTTCCCTACTGTCTCTCAGTGAAGATTTATAAATTTCCCTGTCAGAGGTACTGCACATGTTTTCCCTCTGGCACTAGGAAGACATCAAAAACACTGCTCAATCGCTCAGCTGCCTCTTCCAGATTGGCCACATGCTCTTGGCAAAATGCCAGACTCGTCTTTTGGGTTTCTATTTTCTTGTAGATCTTGACCTAGTAATTCCATGCTCTCTTTTTAGCTTTTCAATATTTTTAAAAACATGATTTTTATATTTTGCCCAGATATTTTAGTTTCTTTCAGCAAGAGAGTTAGCCCAAATTACCCTGTCTGCCACCAATGGGAGAAAATCCCTAGATCGTCTTTGTATATACTTGCTTCCTCTAGAACTTTCCATTTCATCTCTCTTCTTTCCCCCTTTTACATGTTTTATCTCTTCTGCACCAATCTTCACTTTATTCTTTGCTTCTTTCTTCCTGTTTGCTTCAAATTTCTTTCAATTTCTCTGATGGCGACTCCTTTTCCCCTTTCTATTTTAATTCAAATATAGCATATTTCATGATCAAGACATACAGAAATGAACTTGGTGGAAGCTAAGACCGTTAGTACATCCCTCAAAACAAAACACAACAGCAGTCCCACCCCGATTTGGCCATGAAGCATATTTACTTATCATGTGCATGATTCAGATGAAAACTCAGGGGAAAATCAGGAGGCAGTGTGGGCAGTGTCGAGGGAGCTTGGCTTCAGGTTAAGATAGACTTAAGACTTCAGTCTCCCTCCACCATTTGATAGCTGTGGAAACACAGGCAGATTTAAGCACTGTGATTAATTAATGTAAGTTGACCTCTTTCCCTCCTTTTGGTTAGTTAATATATCTATATTTTGTCTGTCTAAACTGCACAACCATCCTGATGCTCTTTACACTCCACAGTGGACAGAAGCGTTCATTTTTTTTTAAAAAAAGGAAAGATCACTGTAGATACTTTATCTGAGGTCCCAATATGTAAATATTATGTGCTGTCAGATGTTTCAGGTCCTTTCAGTTATTTTGAAGTTTGAATTTTCCAGTTCTCTGGGTTGGCTGATGGCGCCATGTTACCTAATTAAGTAAATGTCTGTCCTTTGGTATTTCTTTGGTTGACACGAGGAAAAAGAACTATGGTTTTGATGTAGGAGACTTCTGGGAGAGCTCAGTGAAGATTAATAACAGAGGATTTAGGGTGGGGAGAAGGAGAGGGATTTTGAGAGATTAACATTTCAGGAATTGGAGAAGATTACAGCCTTTGCCAGAGAGATGTATCTCAATTACACATAAGATCAAATACTGAAAATTTGTATGTGCATTAACTTTTAATAAGTGTCATAACATTAGAATTTCCCAAAGGGTCTTAGTAAGTAATGAAACCTGGTTGTGAATCCTTTTGTAAAGTGAAAAATGTACTTTTCTTACTTTTAAAATATCAAATTTTATTAAAATAAATGTTATATGGTCTTGAAATGTTAACTATTAAAAATATACTTGAAGTATAAACATATTATTCATTTACCAAGGAGCAGATTTTTCTAAAATAGATGAGGTTAAAAAGTACCATATTGTCACCTACTTGAATTCTAGCATATGTATTTTTCTAAGGAATATATTTTAAGTTTAAATTTTAGCAGATCAGGTATTTAGGTTTCCTTCTCTCTCTCCGTTTTTCCTTAATTTAGCAGTTAGTTTTCAAAGCTGAGAACTCCCACATTTTGCTTCTTTCACATGTGCAACTGTACACGTGGTGCCATGTACAGATAGCTATACAAGACACAGAGATGTCATTATATTCTTACATAGTATCTTATATTTTTTCTAGTGACTTAATTACTTCTTTCTTCTACTTCCCTAACATCACTGGGGAATTTTTACAATCTTCAGTAAGTAAAACACAAGGACTTAAAGTATAATTTTGTTATTTTTGGAAACTTCATTTCAACTTCGAACTTGCTATCCCATGTCTTCTTTGGATGGGGCGTGCCAGTCTGCACACTAGCAACTTTTGTTCAGAGCTAAGTTGACAGAGATATGCTCATATAAATTACCTTTCCCATTTCAACTAATACTTTAGGAGGAACATGAGATTATAAGCTAATGGAAATATGAAAAGGGAAATGAGTGTGGGTAAAAGGATGGAGTGGAAGGAATATTTGATATCTTATTAAGACAGGAATACTGATGCTTCAGACTGACTGAATGAAACATTGCCCTTGAAGTTTGCTTTGAAAATTTGAAGCTCTCCAGGAAAGAAAACATAAGCTCTGGAATCCCACTGTGGTGAAATTAACAGATAAAGTTTTGGTCCTCCCTGGTGTTGACAAAGAACAAATATTCATGGTTAATGGCAACTCTCTTTTAGGAGGTCACTTCTCCAGTCCTCTGCCTCCTGGAAAGTGATATTTATCTACAGAAGTTTCATCTCCACAATACCCTGACTTGTATTGTCAATCTGTTAAATTAGGATTTTCCATTACAAATATCTATCAAGAGAAAAAGACAAGGATGATCATGCAGCCAAGAATAATGTTATTTACTTATTTTCTCCATATCCCCAAAGTACTAAATAAATGGGACAAATTAAAGAATGTTGATGATTTCTACATTAACTGCACTTGGTGGTAAATGACAGTTTTATCTGGAGCTCCTTGAAGGCCAGACTATGCAGATTTATCACATCTGGTTGCATTATTTACACCAAATAGTGTCACATAATTTTATAGGCATTGTAAACTCACTTTTCGTACGGCCACATGAAGCTCATTTCTTTGAAGGCAGCATGAAATGCTAGGAAAGAAGGTGTTTCAACTCATAATGAGGATCAGGACACAGGAAGAATACAGTTCCTGCCTATGATTAGTGAAGCTGACCTCTGAAGTCCTCACCTCCTAGAAATTAAGTGCTCTTCTTGGGTTTGGCTCATAGCAGCGGGTGTTTGGACCTGAGGGATGGTGTCTTGATTCTCAATGACTGAACTACTCAATGAGAGCACTACTGGGATTTAGCAGGTAAGGGCTAGTGATACTGAACATCCTGCGAAACGGAGGCAGTCTTACAAATGAGGACTTGTTTTGCCTAAAGTGCAAATAATATTCCTCTTGAAAAACACTGCAGGAAAAGTACAGCAAGAACCGCAAAAACACCGTCTACGTATTGTCTTACTTACCAATTCTGTGTTATAAACCACCTTGAAACTTAGTGGATTACAACAACAATGCTTTATTTCTCATAATTCTGTGGGTTGACTGACTCTGCTGGGTGTTCTTCTGCTCTGTTTGTGCAGCTGCATTCAGCTGGGAGCTCAACTAGGCTTGGAACATTCAAGATGTCCTCCCAGTCTCCAGGCTCTCTCTGAATCTGCCTTCTCCTTATTCTATAGTCCAGCTTGAGCTTCCTTATGGCATGGTGGCTGGCTTCCAAGGGGGAGTTTTCCAAAAGTGCAAAAATGGAAGTTACAAGGCCTCTTATAGGCTAACCTTGAAAACCAAACATCACTTTTGCCTCAATCTATTGGACAAAGCAACTCCCAGGGCCAGCCCAGATTCAAAGGGAGGGTAAACAGAAGAGAGGAGCAGCGAAGTCTCACTGCAACAGCCAATGTGGATAGGAGGGTTTCTTGCAGTCTCTTAAGAAATGATCTTCACACATATGATCACATTTCTCTGTGAGGGAGGAATTATTATTAATGCTATTTTACGGAAGATAGAACTGAGGCTTTGAGAGGTTAAGTGTTAGGTTCAAGACCATACCACTGGTAAGTGGTGGGGCTCAAAGCCAGGTTGCCTGATCCCAAATCCTTTTGTCCTCTTATTTTGTTTTCTGTTTTCATTCCTTAGAAGTTATTTCAGGGTTAGGCAAAATGAATGAGGCTTGTGAATTTGGTGAGTGATTCCCTTTCAGTGGCTGTTGAATATCTTCTGGACTTACATCCTAAGATGTCATGCAAATTGCTGATGGCCCCTGTACTGTGGTGTCCCATCTAAGTCCCACTCCATTGGACTGTAGTCTAAGTTTTGAACACTCTCCTCAGTACCTACCCCGATTCAAATGATGACATTCTTTTCCCTGTTGCACTCTCAGCTAAAAGGGACCAGAGAGCAGCTAATAATCTGACTCAAAGTGTCACCCAAGTAGAGTGATTGCCTGATATTTCTGCCAGCATTTTCCCTCCTGGTCACAGAATCTCAGTTTTCCTTGGGGAATTCATTTCTTCCTTTAATTTCACATGGTTCAAATGGCATAGAATGCTGTCCTCGCTCCAGGAGTTGTCAGGCACTGAGAGCTGGCTAATCAGAGGTTTGCATTTCTCTTGTCATAGTCATTGGTTCACAGGTGAGCACATAACCTGAGCAAGGTCAATGACAAGCCACTAAAATTAAATTCAGTACAGGACCTTTGGAGGGGCATATATAGAAGAAACATTTTCTTTTCTATTGGGATTTCCAGGAAAATGAGAGGTAAGCCTGGAGCTGCTGGGAGCCATCTTGTCCCCACAAGGCAAGAGTGTGCAGGAGAATAAAGTCAACAAGGAAGTGGAGGGGAAGCGGTGCTGAGAATGAGCCGGTCCCCATTGCATCATTTGATGCTTGGGAAAGGACCAAAGCCAGACTGATCTCTAGACTTTTCAAGATGTTAGTGAATAAGATCACTTTTTTGTTTCAACTAGTACTAATAGAGTTTTCTATCAACTACAGTGGAAAGAATCCTGACTGGTAGATCGTCTGTGGTGACCAAAACGACTCTTAGAAAAACACTCACAATAAATATGCCTGTGGAAAAGAAATGACAATTCAGGAGTTTGCAGTGTTTCAGATGATGGAGATCCTAAGGTAGTATAATGATGAAACTCCAGGTAAGTACAGACAAGAGTGATGTGAGATCAGGAATTCTATTAACAAGAAACAAAACAGCGATAAGTGCTGCTAGGCTGTATTCGTTAGGCAGCTGAGATTATGAACTGTGCATTTTCCTTCTGAATGCAAGATTTCTAGTTCATTGCCCTGTACATGGTAATTACTAAAGAAGTAACAACAACCCTAAACCCCAACCCACTGAACAGAGACTCTTTCCTGAGGAGAAGGCAAATAGGTTTTTTCTCATGTGCCAACTCTGATAATTGCTAGTGCCTTGCTGGGGCACAGCCTGGAGAAGATTTCTGAAGCCTGTTGCAGGCTGTGGGAGAGAGTAAAGGAGTACCGGTGTCTGCTGTGGGTGAGGAAGGGTGTGTGGAAGCAGCGTCTAGTTTCTAACAAATGATGAGGACAAAAAGAGAGAGAACAGAGCTGCTTTTTATTTTTCCTTTCCTACTAGTCTCATACCCTACCAATTGGAGGCTCTCTTGTCAGATAATTTGAGTTGACTTCCTTGCTTAGTTACCTTAGGTTCCCAGGGATGTTCAGGGGTCAGTGTTTACTTGGGTCATTTGGTATCCCATCTCAAGAGGTCAAACCTACATAACAGAAAAATACTTTCTGCCGTTTTATTTGGTTGGTTTGGGTTAGGTAGAGACCGACTCTCAAGTAACCCATGGAGGCCTGGTATATTCTTGCCAAATCCTTTTCCTCTCCCCTGTGATCTTTAGGGAAGGCAAAGAGTCACATGCAAGCTTGACCTGGTGGAATTTGTCAGAACCTCACTGGAGTAGTCAGAACAATGCCTTCCCCAAAGACATCCATGTTCTAATCCCTGGGACCCGTGATTATGTCATGTTACATGGCAAAGGGGAATTAAGGTTGCAAATGGAATTAAGATTACTAACCAGCTGACCTTAACATAGAGAGACTATCCTGGATTATCTAGGTGGGCCCAATATGATCATGAGGGTCCTTAAAAATGGAAGAGAAGCAAGTGCGGAGGTTGGAGTGCTGTGATGAGAGAGACTCGGCCTGCCACTGTGGCTTTGAAGATGCAGGAAGGAGGCCCTGAGCCAAGAAGCTGGAAAAGGCAAGGAAATGGATTCTCTTCTAGAGCCTGCAGAAAGGAAGGCAACCCTGCCAAGACCTTGACTTTAACCCAGTGAGACCTGTGTCAGCTTTCTAACCTACAGGATGGCAAGATGATAAACTGGTGTTGTTTTAAGCCATTGAATTGGTGGTAATTTTTATGGCAGCAATAAGAAACTAATATAGATTTCCTTGCAATGAAAGGAAAGTCTATTAAATGCAATTGGAGCTGTAGAATCACATAGTTGAATGGGATCTTGGGGAGCTTTAGCCATGTAGGCATCTCCTCTACCATACTCTTGCTAAATGGTCTTCCAGGCTGTGTCAACATGTCAACACTGGGAACTGCCAGTGTCCAGTGGTGGATTGTTCCATTTTTGTATGGTCTGGACTGTCTGAGTTCTTCCCTACAACAAGCAGAAATGAGCTTCCTGTAGCATTACTTCTTTGGTTCTGGTTTTGTTTTCTAGAGTTGCAGAGAAATTTTGCAAATATCTTGTTCCTAGAAGATAGCCCTTTAGATATTGGAAGATTTAACCATGATTCCTTAAAGGATTCTCTTTTCCTGGCTGAATTTCCTCTGGCTCTTCTTGTGGATTCCACAGCACACAACCCCTGGTGACCAAAACTGCAACAAACACTACAGATGCGGTTTGATCAGGAGAGAGTCTGCAGAGGCTTAATTATCTCCTTCGTTCTGGGTATCATACCTTGATGCTGCATTTGCTTTGTCAGGAGCATCTCCACCACATGCCCAGTGCTGTATAAATACCTCTTTCTCCTACTGTAATGTAAGCTCCCCCTTTTCCCTTCTCCAAAGCTTCGTGTGCTCTAATAGATGCCTGATATGATGTTTATTCTTGAAACATGCTGTGGTTTTCATACCCTTCATTTTCCTGGTCTCATTCCTTATAGATCTGTGCTTGGGGGTGAAGTAGAAGAGAAGATAAAACTGATACGCAGTGTAGAGGAAAAAGCCTGAGTTGTATAGTCAGAGACCTGTGTTCAAATCCTGACTTTATGTTTTCCTGGCTCTGAACTGTGGGCAAGTTTCTCAGCCTCTTGTGAACCTCAGTCCAGAGAACCTCTGGGAAAAGGTGAAGAATAATTCTTACTTACAGGGTTGTGGTGAGGATTAAATGAGATTGCCTATGCAACATGCAAAACATAGTCCTTGGCTTGGTAATTTAGTGTTGCTTCTTTCCTGCTTCTTCCACTGCCTCCCACTTTGTTCCTCCTTCACCTTATACAATTTGAAGAAAAAAAAATTGAGCTGCATGGGCTCAACTAGGAGAGTGTGGGATGGGCGTTGTGGGCTGGAGCGGTAGCAGACTGTGAGGGTAGCAGGGCCTGACCGAACCTGGCAGGTTGGGTGGGAGTGGGCCAAATACAGGAATGGCGAGGAAAGTGGTTCTCTGACTTTGAAAGGGATGTTCCTTTTATAGCAGTCTGAAGATGAAGACAAAGCTCCTAGCATTCCATGTAGGAAGGAACATTTTGTTTACAGCTCATTAGTTTTGAAAACTAGCTTAACGGACATGGTTTGACTGCTGGGATGAGACAAACATGGGGAAAAAAAACTCCAAACCCAGCTAAGGTTTAAATTGCCTGGGGCCTGAGCAGGAACTTCATCAAGTATTTGCAAACCAGAAGAGTTCATTTTCTATTTCCTTAGGGCATTTTTTTTTTTTTTTTAACATAGCAGGCCTGTTTTGGTTAATGAAGATCAGACCACTGATGGTCATGTCAACAGGATGCTGGAAACTCAGACTAGTGAGCGCTCAGAATGGCCAGGAAAATGGCTTCTGGGAAAGTTCTAGGTTGCTGAGAGAAGCTAGCTTCTACAGGCCTATCAATGTTTAGTTTCTAAGTTCTCCCAGAACTCATCCTTTTTATATGGCTTGGCAAGCAATTATTTTATTTTTTCCTTATGAAGTCATAATCTGGGACATCCTTTTGGAAGGCATGCCAGTAGCTGTTCTTTGGTCTGTTCTGCCTCCGCTAGTTTTATTTTTAACCCTCTCTTGATTATTTCTAAACCCCTTAATCATGAAATCTCATTTTCTTTTATTAGGAGGAATTTATTCACAAGACTAACAGACCCACATGGCATCCTTTAATGCACAATACTGAATGCTGACACGGTTCTGCAAGCATTGACAAATGCTTTCTGAAGTGAAGTCCTCCTGGATGACATTAGTGCCCTTATAAAAGAGACCCCAGCAAGCTCCCTCGCCCTTCCACTTTGTGAGGACACAGCCAGAAGACAACTGGCTGTAAGCCAGGAAGCAGGCCTTCACCAAACACCAAATCTGCCAGGGTCTTCGTCTTGGACTTTCCAGCCTCCAGAAGTTGTAAGAAATGAATGTCTGTTGTTTAAAAGTCACCCAGTCTATGGTGCTTTGCTATAGCAGCCAGAATGGACTAAAACAAGCTGCGATGGGGGTCACCTACTTGTAATAAGGTGGTCAATGAAAGCTTCTCTGAAGATTAACATTTAAACTAAAACCTACAGAGGAGGAGGAGTTTATCTTTCAAAAGTGGGTAGAATAATATTTAGGGCAGAGAAAATAGCATGTCCAAAGGCCCTGAGGCAGGAAAGAACTTGACATATTCAACGAACTGAGAGAAGGCCGAAGGGGCTGGAGCACGTTGAGAGAGGAAGTAATAAAATTAGGTTGGAGAGATTTCATCAGGTCAATGATCTTTATACTGATTCTACCCCCAATAACAAATGCCACTTTACTTTCCTCCCATCCATCTGTCGCTTCCAAATTTTTCTCAACCCTTGCCAAGCTGGAGGAATGAAAGAATCAGCCCACTGCAAATATTGTCAGTCTGCCTGGCTTCTGCCTCTGCCACACAGGATTGAGGTTGTGGAAATTTCATCTATAAATTCAGTGTCATTTCAAAACCTCAGACCAATCTCAGCTTCTGCTAGCAGGGCTTTAAGGAGCAAATTGCCAAGGACTTTGGAACTCAGTCTCATATGTCCATTGGTGGTCTAGCTCTGGTTTTGTGCCTGTGCTTATAAAGAGCTTCTACCCTCTCTTGAAGATCTGGTCCTAAACAATTCTTATAAATGCATTCATTCCTTCAAGTCATTTATTCGGTTTTTGTTGAGGGACTTCCTCTGGGTAAGGCACCGTCTTAGGCCCTGAGGATATAAAGACAAGATGGCTGCCTCCTCTGGGTGCTCACAGGGTAGGAGGCAGGCAGGCAGTGGGTGAGTGCAGCGACAGGGAGCACAGTCTGTGGAGCTCAGGAAAGGCTTCTGAGAAGAGAGACAAAGATAAGGAAACTGAGTCAAGCACAGGGGACAAGTGAGAGGAGCAGAGTAGAGAGTGGGGCAGAGCCTTCCAGGCAGGATCTGAGGAGGCAAGATACGATGTGGTGAGAGTGAAGAACTCTTAGCAGCAACCAGATCCTGGCCACGTGTCTGTCATGGCAGGATCTGGACTTACATTGCTCTTCCCAGGCACCAGCTGTGCACCTGAACTCAGGGCCACTGACCTGTGCAGACTTTCCTCGTGTAGACTTGGTGCCCTTCAGAACCTGCTCTGGGATCCGCCATTGTAGTATTCTGCCCGTTTATTGGGGACATAGTGGCCTGTCATCTGCTGTAGTCTCCTGATCCTGCCCTGCTCTTCCTCCCTGCATTTATGGGCAGGCTTTCTGACTCCTGGAGTGTTCTGTGCTCTTCTTGCTATTGTTAGGTCATCTGGGGGTTGAGTCAGAGGGGCCCTGACCCCGATGGCACCCCAGAGGACATCTTCCTTGGCTCGCTGTGGTGGGAAGAGCGCAGCGGGTTGACAGAAGGTTTCCATTGGCTGCCTCATCTCTGCTCTTGGACAGGGTTGTCATCCTTTGAGCATGACGAGGTCAAGAGGAATGAGAGACGAGGAGGACGTGGGCAGTTTGGCAGTGACGGAGATCATCTCTGCCTTTAGGAACGAGATAGGGTTATTGTCTGGAGCTAAGGAAGAAAACTGAAAGGCCAGGATTAGACTACCAGTGCTGTCTATCACTGTGTGAGCTCCCCACCAAACAAACAGGCAAAATGATCCTCTGGGCACGGCCCACTGGGAATAGCGCAGAGATGCAGAGGACAGAAATCCCGAGGACAATTCTGTAGCAAGAGACTTGCACTTTTTTCTTCACAGAAAGGCCCAGGCAAGAGATCCTGGAGAGAAAGCTCTGGAATAATCCCTCTGAAGGCAGCACAACAGGGAGAAGGGCCTAGGACCTCCTGAGAAGGTAGACTTTCAGGCCGGTTTGAGTGAGGACAGATGTTTTCGCCTCCTTCATTGATTCCTTTGTTTATTCATTAGTCCATGTAACAAAAAATTTACTCATTGACTTTTGTGATAGGCACTATGCTAGGTTTGGGGAATATGTCTGTTAACAAAAGAGCAAGTTTCTTGACCTCATAGTACTGATAGATTGAATGGTGTGTGTGTGTGTGTGTGTGTGAGAGAGAGAGAGTAGAGGAACAGACATTTGAAAAAATAATGTAAAAGGTGATACATGGCACAAAGAAGCCATGCAATGTTCCTTGGGTGCACATAGCTTGGGCAGCTGACCTTCCCTAGGGGTCAGGGGAAGCGTCAGGGAGCACACAATTTTTAAGCTGAGTCCAGATAGCAAAGTAGCGGTGGGGAAGAGCAGGCAGAGAGAGTATTTTAAACATCAGGCATAGCATGTGCAAAGGCCTGGAAGTGAAGGGATGTGATTCTTCAAGAAGAAGTCATCCTAGGCATTGTAGTTTCTAGTAAGGAAAGTGAAGTTCAGGTATCGTTTACCACCTCTGAGGATCGAACAAGCCAGGAACTGTGAGAGAGCCGTAGGCCCGTGTAGGAAGCACTCAGGCGCCCACATCGAAGCCCCTTAGACTCCCACTGAGTTCAGCCTCAGCTGTGGTAGCCGGCTCCATGGGAGTGCACATTCACCGTGGGCTGCTTGAATCCCACCGCAAGTTCTCAACTTGGGTTTCTCCTCGTTCCAACTCAGGTCCTTCTCCAGCTGCCGCAGGAGCTTGCTGGAGTTAGTGCCCCTGGGGCCAAACTTCAGCCAATGGGGACTGGAAGTGCTCTGCCATATTTTAGGTGGCCCTTTCTAGCAGGCATTCTGTACCCTTCTCAGGAATCCTGGGAGAATTGTGCTCCAGTTGTTCACAGCAGTGACCTTGATAATGAACCTTGGTGTTGGCTTCCCCTCCTTTTCTGACTTTCCCCAATCCCTCTCTCTTGCTTCCTGGGATCACATGGCAAATAAGAGACCTGTGCCCAAGTCCTTGTCTCAGCTGTGCCTTTGAGGGAGCTTAAACTTGGACAGTTGACCACCTAAAGGTAAGTGAAATTTTCATCAACTTTTAATTGGGCCCTGTCTTTCTCAAGTGCCTCATCTTAATTGTGTTCCTCAAGTACTTAAGCAGCACCTTCTCTCAGGAATGCTCCGCTGAGCCCCCCGTTTTTGTAGGTGGGGGAAGCTAAGGCTCAGCCCACCTCAAGGGAAGTGCAGGATTGCAGCTCAGGATTTCTGATTTCAAATTAAATACCTTCTGGAATGCTCTATTTTGAGGCATGATACTTCTTCTCAAGGGAATGGCTAATTCTGTGTACCAGTCCCTGAATTTTGTTCAACATCTTTTGTCGGAAGTCATCCCCTCAAAGGAGTAATCCAGTCAAATGTGAAGCATTTGAAAATGCCATCAGGTCCTTATTCCTGATGTTTTGGAGTTATCTGTGTGAACACAAAGCAAAACACACTACTATGTTTTAGAGAACTCTAAACAAGAGTAATCCTCTTGTTTCAGAGATGCTGACTTTCACCACAAAGTCCGTGTCCCGAGACACAAGGTCAGTGATTGCCATCGCAGAATAAGACTCAGCAGTGGGGTGGCACATTTAACGCACCATGCTCCAGTTTAGAGGGATGCTATAGGTTTCAGATGAGGTCTTTTCTTTTATATTTTTCAGGGGAAATGCGGTAGTTTCCACAATGTCAAAAACATGATAAATTCCCTCCTGGGCTGATTGCAATTTGACTGAGTCTGAGTGGTCCAGCTTCTTGTAAATCCTCATCAGTAGCACAGCAATGAGATACTCGGGGTCTGCTCTCTCCTTTCTCAAGTCTGCCTGAAAGGCCTGATTTATATTGAAGGAAAAGAAAATCCACTGGCCTAACTAGTATATCAGAGAGAAGAATGAAATAGAATTTTTGGCTCTCAGGGCCATTCCACTTTGTCATTTTGTGAAATTAGAGACAGATGGGTGATGTCTGTGTGTTGTGGAAAATTCTGTCCTACATTCCAGCCAATGCTGGGAGCCCTGGAAGAGGACAGAGAGGAGAAAGAGAAAACTGTTTGGACAAGGCAGAATATATGCTAATTCTGTGACAAAAATAGCATCAAATCTGCAAACATTCATTTGAGGCCAGTCTCATTCTTAGCCTGTTTTCTTTCCCTTTTCTAGTTTTCACAGTAGTAAGTGAATTTAAACTGGTTGCTAATGGAAGAGGATTAGAGAGCATCTGGCTTGTCTCTTACTGCAGAATATCGGTTTTCTCCTGAACACTAGGGGTATAAGGGACCACTGTGGTCAAATTATCAGCCTATGTTTCAGGCAGATCATAACTAATTTTGAGGTGGTCAGGTTATTGTTCCAAAAACTCAAGTGGTGGAGGGCATTGGTGGTGGTGTGTGGGAGAGGGGCCATTGTGTGGAAAGAGCTGGAGTTTGGAGAAGAATGGGGTCCACACTCTAGGGGTCCCAAAACCTAGTGAGTCTCTCTACAAATAATCCTACCCCTTCTTATAAGTACTCTGAGACTTCTGTGGTCATGTGCTGGGGCTGAGGTTAAAGGATCACTATGTCTGAGTGGAAAAAGATATGGAGAGTGGGGTGCTGGAGGGTAGGTACCTGGACTGGCAGGTACTGAGGACGCTCGAGGAGCATGGGTTCAAAGGGAAGCCCGTGAAAAGGAGCCAGGTACTACACGCTGAGGATTCAGGAGCTTTGGAGTCACTGAGGTGGGGACCAGGACAGCTGGGCATGGTCTCTGCAGGGCAGAAGGCAGTTAGATTTCAGTCGAGAGAGCAAGAAAAGGGGGTGAAAACATATCAAGGTTTGAGGAGGCTGTGAGTGCTGACTGAAGGAAAGCAAAAGAGCCTTAGTGGGAAAGACAGAGTCAGTGCAAGGTCACAGTACAGAGAAAGCGGGCCGTTTCCACGGAAGGAAGTGAAATGTAGCTGCGTGTGCTTGGCCAAACCTTTCTTCTTTGAGCCTCAGTTCCTCATTTGTGAAATAGAGATAAAAATTCTTCCTATGTCTTATTGGGAATGGAAATCAAGTGAGATCATATAGGCAAAAGCATTTTGTAAACAGTAAGAAAAGATGGTTGTTAGGAAGTTTGGTGATGATCTCTCAGAGGGCTGCTCAGCAGGGGACAGGGGACCATTCCTGGGAGGAGCCACACACTTTACTGATTAGGAGACAGAGTCCCCAACCCATCATAGACCCCAATGGTGTTTATTGGCCACTCTGTAGTTCCCAACATAGGATGCCTTCTTATATTTTTGCTTATTTTCGCTTATTCATATTAATTTTCTTCATATATATCTTATTATAAAGTTAAAAAGATAACTTTTCAAGGATGGGGACTTTCAGAATGGGATAAAAACTGTTGACCCTTTTCCCAGGAAAATACCTAGATAGGGTAGTCCTACTTCACCATCACTGATGCTTAGATTGGGCAAAACCAGGCAAGTAGCCTCCACTGCAGAGTCCTGTCTGGGTGCATTGCTGTCCGGCTGCCCTGAGTGTGGTGCACAGTGAGCAGACCAAGGAGTGAGCCGTTTGGGGTAGGCAGGGTTTGGTTGGCTCCAGCACCCCGCCCTTACAGGAGGAGAATCAGATGGAAGACAAGTGAATTCTAAGTAACTGTTGTGAAACTCCAGCTTCCCTCCTCGGCTACTTGGGAAAGGCCTGACTGCTGGGCGGGAACCACCACAATAAATCATACAGTCTTGAATGATTTGGTAGTTCTTTGAAAAAGACTACTTGTATGTGGAAGGAAATTTTCCTTAATGGGCCGAGTGGGTATAATAGCGGCATGTCATTCTTTCATGGTGTCTCCCTTAAAATATTTCCCCACTCATTAATTGAAGGATTCTCAGTAGAAAGCAGTACAGATAAAGGTTTTGGTTTTGGCCTATAATTCAAGTGCTAAAGGGGTCCAAATGATACCAAAGGAGCTAGAAACTGCGTCATGCCTGCCCTTCCCCACTTATCTATTCCTTCTTATAGAAAAAGGGGCTTTCTGGAAACTGGTCATTAGTAATCAAAAAGCTTCAAATACATCATAGCTCCTATTACGGATCTGTTTTTTATTCACAACAATTTCCGACACGGAATGTGTGAGTTTTCCATACCAGGCAATTCTCTGGTTTGCTGTGGACACCAACTGGGTGTCCTATAGTTTAACTCAGTTCTGACGCCATGTACATGGCGTTAGCATGGACCTCATAGCTTGAGGCCTCAGTCACACAAGACTGCCCCTCGCCTCAGACTCCAATCACAAGTAGTGGGCCCCAGGTTACCCAGACTTCTGTCCAACTTGACTACAAATTGGGGGTTTCCATGACCCCTCCTCAGATTTGATAATTTGCTAGAACAGCTCATAGAACTCAGGGAAGCACTTTACTTACTGTTACTGGTTTATTGTAAAGGATATTCTTAAAGGATACAGATGAAGAGGTACATAGAGTGAGGTCCAGAAGGGTCCCAGGTGCAGGAGCTTCTGCTCCCTGGAGTTTGGGGTGTGCACTACCCTCCTCTCCTGGCACATGGTTGAGTTCACAAACTTGGAAGCTCTCTGCACCCTGTCATTTAGGGTTTTTATGGAGGTTTCACTGGGTAGGGGTGAATGATTAGACCATTGGCCATTGGCGATTAACTCAATCTCCAGCCCCTCTCCCCTCCCCAGAAGTTGGGGGTTGGGCTGAAAGTTCCAACCCTCCAATCACTTGATTGGTTCCTCTGGCAACCAACCCCCATCCTGAAGCTATATAGGGCCCCCCCTCAAGAGTCACCTTATTTGAATAAACTCAGGTATGATCCAAAGGAGCTTATGAATAACCACAGATGCTCCTCTCATCTCTACTACCCAGGAAATTACAAAGGTTTAGGACCTCTGCACCAGGAACCAGAGATGAAAATCAACTATATATTTCTTCTTATATTACAGTGTTACAGCTCCCTACTTTAAAAAATTAATTTGTTAGTACATAATTGTTAGTAATTCTTACACAGATTCAAGAGATGTTGACCAGCTTCTACCTGAAGCAACTCCTCTGCAAATGTGTTAGTTTGCTTCAAATATTTCTCCCATTAGGATCCTATCTTTAAAACAGATATTGAAAATCTATGCTAAAATTTAACGTATTTTTGCAAGTGGTTTCTTACCACCAGTTGTTAATACTTTTATTAAGAATTATTTAGTTATATTGGCTTAGAAGGAAAAAAAAACCTAAGAATTTTGATGAGGCAGACTTGAGAGGAAAGGTTTTGAACTTAGCAGGAGACTTCATTGACTTTCTTGCTAAGTCAGTTGCAGGAGAAGCTTCATTGATCACTGGTTGATCCATACGCTAGTCATGGGGGTGTGTGAGAGGTTGAGGGCGGGAGAGATAGATGTGTGGGTGTTAAGACAATATGATATGGTTTCTGACTTTAACAAGCTCACGAGCCAGTAGGAGAACTAGACACACAAAACTATCATTTAAACAACTGTATTTTATTTTAAGCATATAATTTCACTATAATGTACAACAGGGAAACACATAAACACCAGGTGCTTTGGGAAGTAAAAGGAGGGTCACTCAACCCAGTCTGTGAGTTGGATAGAGTCATGGAAGGCTTCATGTAGAGATGAGCCTGACCTGAGCTTTTGTTTTTCTGTTTTTTGGGTTTTTTTGTGAGTAAGCTTGGCCCTGAACTAACATCTGTCTTCCTCTAAGCCAGTCTTCCTCTGTTTTATGTGGGATGCCAATGCCACCACAGCATGGCTTGATGAGTGGTGTTAGGTCCACGCCTGGGATCTGAACCTACGAACTCCAGGCCACCAAAACAGAGTGCGTGAACTTCTTTTTTTAAAGCCAGGTTTATTGAGGTAAAATTTACAGACAATAAAATTTGTCCTTTTTAGGTGTACAATTTTAAGAATTTTAACAAATGCCTACAGTTATATAACCACCACCACAATCAAGACAAAGAATATTTCCATCACCTAAAATGTTCCCTTAACCCCTTTGTAGTCAATCCTTTCCTCTATGCTCAGCCCCTGGCAACCTCTGATCTCACTTCTGTCCCTGCAGTTTTGCCTTCTCCGGAATGTCCTATAAAGGGAACCATAGAGTAGGTAGGCTTTTGTGTCTGGCCTCTTTTTCTCATCATAATACTTTTGAGATTCATCCATGTTGTTGCATGTGTCGGTAGTTTGTTCATTTTATGGCTGAATAGTGTTCCACTGTATGCAGGTACCAGTTTGTCAGTTTGTTTCTTCATTCATCAGGTGAAGGACGTTTGCGTTGTTTCCAGTTTGGGGCACTTATTTCTTTTTGCCGAGGAAGATTTGCCCTGAGCTAACATCTGTTGCCAATCTTCCCTATTTTGTATGTGGGTCACTGCCACAGCATGGCCACAAGTGGTGTAGGTCTGCGCCTGGGAACTGAACCCAGACTGCCAAAGCAGAGGGGGCTGAACTTAACCACTAGGCAACCTGGGCTGGCCCCTCCAGTTTTTGGCTATTATAAATAAAGCTGCTACAAACATTTGTGTCCAAGTCTTTGTGTGGACGTATGCTTTCATTTCTCTTGGATAAATACCTAAGAGTGAGATTTCTGGGTCATATGTTGTATATTTGTTTATAAGAAATCCTTGTTTTCACCAGCAATGTATGAGAGCCCCCTGCATAACAAAGGGAGTTTATCTTTATTGTGGTACGAAAAGAAGAAGTAGGGAAGATGTTTTTGGCCTAGCACCATTGAAACAGAAACTGAGACTTGATAGAGAGGAGGAGTTAGTCAGGCAAACAGGCTGGGGGACAGCATTGCAGGCAGAAGGATCAGCATGTGCAAAAGTCAGCAAAGAGGCTTTTAAAAATAAGAATGCAAAGTAGCCATCAACGCAAGTCCATCATTGACATGATGAAGATTCCGGTGATATTTGCAAGAGCAGTTTCAGTGGAGTGCTGTGGTGGAAGCAAATTTACTAACGTTGAAGAGTGAATGGGATGTGAGGAAGTGGGGGGAAGTGTCTAGACCATTCTAAAAAATGTTAGCTGTGAGTGGAAGCAGAGAGAGAGGATAGGAGCTAGAAGTCGTCCACAGGGTCCAGGAGAGTTGGTAAGGGTGGGAGAGACCTGAGCAGGATGATGGGCTGGAGAGGAAGAGGTTATAGATGTTAACAAGGGAGGCGGCAAAGAAAGGGCTTGGCCTGGGGGAGAGTGGAGGGAATCAGGACAACCTTTGACCTGGCTGTCTGGCGTCTCCTCCTTGGCATTGTAAGAAAGGGAGCAGGTGTGGAGACATCAGACAGCTGAGGGCGTCATGTCTGACCTACTACTACTTTATTATGAAAACTGAGGAATACAAAATAGAAAGAAAAGTGGATCCAGATAGGGAACTTAACATTTCTGTCTCAGCTTCCCCAGAAAAAGGCAGATTCATACAACTATACAGTAGATTTACGTTTAAGCGACTAGTACATGTTTTTGATAAATATATAAAGATAATAAAGTACATAAAGATCACTCACAATCCCACAATACATTATAAATATTAGGTTGGCTTCCCTCCAATCATTTATTTATTCATACACTTTTCACATAATTGAGATGCTACTGTGTGTGGGGCTATATGTAAATATCTTTTTGGAGATGCTGCTTTCTTCAGTTAGTGTGTCGCTTGTTACTTTATGCACACTAGAATAGAGCTCCACAAGGCCAGGGACCATGCAGTCTTGTTAACTATTATATCCTCAGCGTTAACACTGTGGCTTGCACATGTTACGTGCTTCATGTATATTTGTAAAATTAGCATGCTTTTGCTAACATTATAGTGGCAGCATTTCTCCCATGTCATTCATATTATTTAAAGGCATTTTTAATGACTTCATAGTGTTTCCTGGCGTATTCTATCATTTATTTAATAATTCCTTGTTTGATACTGGCATAATTAAGCCTTTACAGGTGGTCTAATGATGGTAGTTATGGTAGTGATGACTACTATTTATTGAAGGCTTGCTGTTCTAACCGTTCGTTACTGTGCTTTATACACATGATTTCATTTTATCTTCCCAATGTCCCAGTTAGGTAAGTATTATTATTGTCCCCATTTTACAGCTGAGGAAAATGAAGCTGAGAGGTATATTTTATTTATTTATTTTATTTTTAAAGATTTTACTTTTCCTTTTTCTCCCCAAAGTCCCCCAGTACATAGTTGTGTATTTTTAGTTGTGGGTCCTTCTAGTTGTGGCATGTGGGACGCCATCTCAGCATGGCTCGATGAGCGGTGCCATGTCCCTGCCCAGGATCCGAATCAACGAAACCCTGGGCCACCGAAGCGGAGCACGTGAACTTAACCACTGGGCCACGGGACTGGCCTACCCGGATCCAATCCCAGGTCTATTGACATCGAGCCTGTGCTTTGTGATTCTTCTATGCTGCCTCTGGGCAGAGGCTAGCTCTTTCATTCAATCACTGAACATTTACCAAGCACCTACAATGTGTGAGGCAGTGTGGGCATGAGAGGGGTAAAGAGAGAAGTGACAGCAACAGTCCTGGACTGCCTTCTGGATGTAGATGGACAAAGATGGAAGGTGCGCACTAGAAACAGAGAAAACAAGAACTTAATTTCTGCTCCCCAGGAGCTTCAAAAATTCAATTCAATTAACTATGAAAAGTTTACTGGTCATCATTGATGAGCGAGGCACGGCACTAGGCACTGTGGACATCGTCGTGAATGAGAGACAGTGCCCTAAACCCATGAAGTCCACAGACTAGTGGAGAAGGGAGCATAAATCAACAAATACAGGTGCAGGGAATTTTAGGGAAGGGCAAGCTCAGTGGACTACAGGAGTACGCAGCAAAGATAATGAACCTCGTCTCAGGGGTTGGGGAGAATCTCTGGAAGCAAGGCTATTTCTGCTAAGATTTGAAGATAAGTAGGAGTTAGCCAGATGGAAAAGGAGAGGACGCACAGTGGTGGGAGCACATCTGAGGGAAGGATGGAACCCAGGAGGAGCATGGACAGATAGACTGAGGGACAGAAAGAAGTCCAATGTGACTGGAGCAGAGAGAAGCGGGTGGGCAGGGTGGAGGGAGTGGAATGAAAGAAGAGAGTGTAGGAACAGGAGGGGCGGGCTGGGGCAGAGCCTGAAAGCCTTTATCTTAAGAGGGGATAGGAATCCATAGGAGGGTAGGAAGTGGGGTATGATGTGGTCGGATGTGTAGAGAAAGTCTGCTCTGTGGCAATGTGGTGAGTTGACTGGGGACAAGCGAGTGAGGGGCTGCTGTGGTAGCTTGGGGGAGGTGTGCTGCTGGCCTGGGCCAGGGCAGGGAGCGGGGAACATTAGATGGGTCCAGGTAGGATATGGGCTAGAATGGACTGCGTGATTGCCTGGAGAAAGGAACAGGGGAGAGAGGGGTTCCTCCCTGACGCCACAACTGAGTGGATCTGGGGTCATTCCCTGAGATGGGGACGAAGGGAGGGTTTGGGAGGATGAACAGGAATTCAGCTCTGGACAGTCTAAATTAGACTAGACAAAAAGATACATAAACAGAATATCTAGGAGGCTGTTGGCTGTACAGGTTCTAGACAAAGATATCTGAGCGAAGAAAAATAGTTGGGAGTTATTGATATATTGATAGGCATTGAATCTCTGAAGTAAGGTGAGTCTGCCTGAAGAGAGGGTGTTGAATAAGAGGAGTAAGGGGTTTAGGAGAGAGAGGAAGGGCCAAGAGTTTAAGGGCAGAAACAGCAAAAGAGACTGAAATAAAAATCAGATACACAGGGAGATGTTTTGGAACCAAACTGTTGAGAGTATTTTTCTCATAGAAGGGAGGAATCAAGAGTGTTGTAGGGGCTAGACTGTGGCTGAGTGGTTAAGTTTGTGGGCTCCACTTTGGTGGTCTGGGGTTTGCCGGTTCGGATCCTGGGCGAGGACCTGCGCACCGCTCATCAAGCCATGCTGTGCTGGCATCCTATATAGAAGAGCTAGAATGACTTGCAACTAGGATACACAACCATGTGCTGGGGCTTTGGGGAGAAAAAAACATGCGAACTCAGGGCCAATCTTCCTCACCAAAAAACTGAAAAAAAAAATTCTTAAAAGAATGTTGCATTTTCCTGCGAGGTCAGAAAAAACTCATGGTTGAAAGTTGCTTGTTGGATTATACAACAGTTACTACGTAACTGGTGACCCTGGCAAGAGCGGTTTTGGTGTCATGAGGGCAGAAGTCATCTGGGTGGGTTGGGGAACTGTGGCAGAGTGGGCGCACTGGCCTCCAAGTCCTGGAGTGACTCACTGGAGTGCGCACCTCACCGAACGTGGGGGAATGGGTGGCTAACAGGTGCAGGCAAACATGAGTTGTGGTGGCTGCAGTCTCGGAGGAGGGCTGTCATGAATTTTCCTGTTCACCATTATAATTTTATGGGGGTAATTTGTTTTGCTTTGTGACTTTTTAAGAACTGGCACTAAAAGAAAAATGAGAGGCTTTCCAGGAGCAGCTTCTTTGACAGCTCAGCAGCACCACACATACCCTGAGAAAGTTCAGGCTTAAAGAGGATGAGAAAAACTTACAGGAAATTTATTAGTTGTGTTTCAAGCTGTGCACAGCACAACAGACTAACACGATATTAATGCCTTCCTGGGAGGCTGCCATTCACCTAGCTCCAGAAATATGGGGATAAAAATGGTCTGTGAAGTGAGAAACTCACTCAGGATATATAGTGGGGCTATTGGAAGAAATGACCCTAACACTCATGACAAGCTTCTGGCTTTTTATTGAGAATCATTCTTCAGAGGGGCCACTCTATTCCTTAAAAGAATTGCTGGGAGCAATGCTGAGGGCTCTGCATGAGAGTCATTGTGCCTCCGTCTCTTCTGAATAAATGGGGATTGCTGACCTGGGAGGTATATATATATATATATATTCTAGGAGTAACTATATATGTAGTTTTATAATTAGGAGGACTGAAAATCTCAGATTAATTCTTTTCTTGACTTGGGTATGCACCATGATTTTTCTCTCTTGCATATTTGTATTTCTAATTGTGTTTCCCTCAGCTGAATATTGAAGTCAACTTGCCTTGTCTAAGCACACCTATTTGGATTGAGAAAAAGTCAACTTGCCTTGTCTAAGCACACCTATTTGGATTGAGAAAAAGGCAGCCCAGGAGATCCCTGGGTGATGAGGAGAAGCTGATCTGGGCTAAAGTTTTAATGTTGCTGTAGAGATTCCACAACGTGGAAAATCCGTGGCCAGACGATCTACATTTACTGAGCAATGGGTGGGACAGTCCAGGGGCTACTACAGTGTGTGTCAGGGAGGGGACATAGCTCTCCAGAAGCAGAGACTGAGCTGATAGCTGGGGTACCAGCGTGTGCCCAGACTACGGTCCAGCCAAGTCAATCATTTTGAATGTCTTACTATCAAGGAAGATGACAGGTGATTAATTTAGTCTCGAAATTCGAAAACATGTTCGGTAGGCTCATTCAGTGCCCTAGGCTGCAAGTAGCTGCTCTAACTGCAGGGCTTCATGGGAGCCTAGAAATTATTTTAGCATCTGGGAATATGAATTAATTCCAAGACACACTAGGTAGGGAAAACCGAGGAGTCTGTTGGGATTGGTTAAGAAATTGGGTGGGGGGGACTGAGCCTTCTGGCCCCGATTATGAGCAGTCTTAGCTGTGAGGATAAGGACCAACCTCCTAAAAGGCTCTAAAATACTGTCTAGCTGTGGAATTCAGAGAGGGGAGCGAACAACTGGGTGCATTTTCTTATGAGTGGTCACTCTTGAGTCTCTTAAGTGAAAAACTCCTGACTTTATTCTAAATGCCATCTTCTTAAGTAATTTTTTTTTTTTTTTAGTTTTAAATTATGTAATAGCCACATTTAAAAAGTAAAAAGAAACAGGTGAAATAAACTTTTATATTAAATATTTACACATATTTAATATATCCAAATAGATCCACTATATCAAAATATTATCACTTCAACATGTAATCAATGTAATAAACTGAGGTATTTTACATTCTTCTTTTAATACTAAGTCTTTGAGATCTTGTGTGTATTTTACATTCATAGCTTAACTCAGTTTTGATGAGCCACGTTTTAGATGCTGAACAGCCACACATAGTCAGTGACTCCTGTATTGGACAGCGCAGCTTCAGAGTGCCTTAGTTATGGTAATAATAAAAGCAACACTTAGTAAGAATCTATTTGCTAGACATGGTTCTAAGCTCCTTACGCGCATTAACTCATTTACTACTCCATCAACCCTATGAAGTAGGTACTCTTATTATCCCCATTTTACAGGTGACAAAACTGGGTCAGAGACGTTAACTCACTTTCCCAAAGTTAGAGTCAGAGAAGTTCCAGAGCTCTGGGGGCCTGCCCACCATTTCTCCCTCTCGTACGATCTTGATGAGCAGTAATAAGCCAAGTGCTGCTCTCTTGGGGATACTTGTTACCTCATGTGATGTAGTTTCGTTGGAGAAGGAGCTGAATAAGATGAAGCCACGACTGTTCAGTTTCAGGAAGTGCTCGACGTGCAGCATCAACTCAGTGAATCTCCAAGATTCCTCAATCTCCACAACCCTGCTTTAGCCCTTTACAAATATTTTGCAAACTGGTAACGGTCAAGGGCATGAGCACAATGAACATTTGTGATCCTGATCACTTTCTTCTCCAATCATGCAATGGTTTGCAAAGTTCACAGCACAAATTTTCCTGGGAAATGATGCAATGGAAGCTGTGCACATTAACCTTTATTTTGACTTTAATAGACTGTTAAGTCTGTTTTTCCCTTCTCTAAAGGTACAATTGAGCTCAGTTTTCCTACATTTCAGCAAAACTCGGGTTACTTATTGGCAAGTTGCTTGATCCTGCTAGTCGATTCTATCTAGTGAGGTACTTTTTTTTGCTTCTGTTTTTGGTGAGCTAACATCTGTGCCAATTTTCCTCTGTTTTGTACATGGGACACTGCCACAGCATGGCCTAATGAGCAGTGTGTAGGTCTCCACTGGGATCAAGGTTATCTTTTTTAGAACTTTCTTGAGCCCAGACGTTCTGTTGTGCTCAAAGGAACCTCCATGATGGAATTAATTTCAGAATACAAACTTGAAAATGAGTGCTAGATTTAAAATGGAAATATGTTTAGCAGCCCAAGCTATATACGAAGCCTCACCTTACTTTTAACACGTTTTCTTCAAAATCTCTCTCCTTTAAAGCCGAAGAACTCTTAAGAAAAGGAATTTATGTAAATTTGTCAAATGCCTTCAAATTGAAAATCTGATGAGAATCCTAATGGATGCAAAAATGACACCAACTTCCAGGTGAAGCAGCTACCCCAACTCTGAACTATAGTTTTCATTGCTAGGGAATTATCTGATGCTCGTAATTCAATAGTTTTGGGAAACTAATCAAAATCAAATGATATCACTGCTATGTAGTTTGGCTAACTTTGAAATTTGTCTTAAAATTGGGTAACAAATGAGATCTCTCTACTATATATCTAGTTGAATAAAAAATGTAATCCTAAAGAAGCTTGATTCATTCAGAAGCTTATTCAGACACACTTCAAAATTGAGTGTCTTAGTGAGCAACTGGGTTAATCAAGAAGTTGATAAAAATTCTAAAATGCTCTTTATTTTAAAAACTGTTAAAGCTTTTTGTGTCCACATATGAACAAACCTGAGAGAGCAAGGGAGAGGCAGAGGGAGAGGACTCAGATTAGAAAGGAAGTGAGACGGCACCGCAGGTGGAATGGATTCACAGGTTCACATTTAATTGCTGATTTCCTAAATTGTGTTCTTCATCCTATCAAATCATTCAGGCAACCATTCCTTTAGTCATCCTAGTTTCAGTGACATTAGGATGCATCTTGAGAACCTGCAGGAGATTTGCCTTGTCCCCACTGGTCTTCAGGATAATTGCTTTGGATGATTTTTCTTAATCCTTCTCCTTGGTGATTCTATCAGGTGCCACATCAGGCCTCTTTGCTGACATTCCGCCTGCTCTTTCTGATTGCTTCCTGCTCTGTGCTCCTTTGTCAGAGACCCTGAAGCCAGATGAGGAATAGTAATTGTTACTAATTTCATACCTCACCCTCAGTGAAGGCATGCTGTAAACAGGCTTCGTATTCAAAATCCTGCATTACGTAGTGTCCTCGGGGTTTAAATACAATGCATGCTTTCCAAATGGTGAGAATTAAGGGAGAATTTGATGTACTCAACAAACACATAGACATTTGAAAAGTTGAGTCATTTTTCAGGGGTGCAGCAGATGTTGTGCAAATAGAAAGAAACGCAGGGGAAGAGAGAGCTGTCCAAATTTTTGCTCTATTAAAAAGATCATTTTCTACTCAAGAATTGTAGGATCTGAGCATCGAAAGGACACTTTTGAGAACACTTCTAAACTCACATCCAATGCTTTAATCCTGTTTTTGAAAGAAAAAGAATACTCTTTAGAACCAAAGTCTTAAAAAACAAACACGAGGGACTGGTCCCGTGGCCTAAGAGTTAAGTTTGGTGTGCTCCACTTCAGTGGCCTGGGGTTCGTGGGTTTGGATCCCAGGCATGGACCTACACTACTCATCAGCCACACTGTGGTGGCATCCCACATATAAAGTAGAGCAAGAGTGGCACAGATGTTAGCTCAGGGTGAATCTTTCTCAAGCAAAAAAGAGGAAGATTGGCAACAGATGTTAGGTCAGACAGAATCTTCTTCAGCAAAAAACAAACAAACAAATAAACAAAGACAAAATGCTGTACCTAAAAGTTAGATGTTACAATTTTTTAAAATGAAACTGAAAATCTGATTTCCTGGAAAGACTGATCAGGAGAATTATTATACACATTTTGCGTGTAACTCTTGAAGAGAACATCCTTTTCCTGTGGGCAATTCAACAGTTCTAAGTAGCTGGATTTCTGAATTTTTTCCCCCAGAATCTGAATAACTTAAGAAAGGTAAAGTTTAGCCATTGGTCCTGGTCTAGACCCACTGCTGTTTATTATTTATGGTAATTTTTTCCCTCCTAAAGCGTGTTGGGCATTATTAACATTAGTGTCTGGCTTTTATTGGCTTGAAATGCTCCTTTAATTCTGCATGAACTCATTTTCTTTGATTTGTTTTTAAAGTTTAATGTGTTTACTTAAGAATTCACTTGCTCCCTGAAAAAATGTGAATGTAGCTAGGTTTCCACTATCCAGTACTAGTTAAATCTTTTGGTTAACGAGATCAGATTGTGGATTTGATTGTAGATACGGTTTAAGAGGGTCAGAGTAAGAAACATGGCTCGTCCATCTGGCTTAGCTTTGTGTATGCCACCCTGCTCTTCCTCTGGCCTCCAGCCTACACCTCCACACAGGGATGTCCAGACACCATTGGGCACAGCTCTCTGCACACAGGCAATACTTGGTTATTTTTTGCTTTACTCCCTGTCACCTCCCACTACTTCAAAATTTTTGATTTGTCTCTTAGCCGTACAAAGCCACTTAGCATCACAAGGAGGAAAATGCTATTCATGGTCACAGACCTACCCAAATCTCATCTCATGGTCTCACAATATATGCACTGATCATAAAGAAAAAGGCTCCACAGAGTTTCTCAACCTCAGCACTATTGTCATTTTGGGCTGTTAATTCTTTGTTGTCCGTGTGGGAGTCCTGTGCAGTGTAGGACCTTTAGCAGCATCCCAGGCCTCTACCCACAAGATGCCAGTAACAACCCCTAATCATGTCAACCAAAATTGTCTCCAGATATGGCCAAACGTCCCTTGGAGGGCAAGATCAAACCCCAGTCAAGAACTATTGGGCTAAGAAAATATGATTGGTTTTATGGACCACATCCTCCTCCTGCAAAAACAACATAGCAGGGAACGCTTCTTCACCACTGCATCTCCACCATCTAGAATAGTTCCTGGTACATGATAGGGCTCAGTGATACTATGGGCTTTACCATAAAGAGGATGGAATATGGAGTATCGCGTGATAGTGACCTGTTAGCTTCTATTTTCTGCCTTACAGTAACTGCTCAATTAGTATAGTCTTTCAGTGACAATATGATGCATGAATGATTGAATGACTTTCACACCTGAGACTTTAGATCTTGAGAGGAAGGTGGATCTAAGGTGGGCATGGCTATAATTCAATGATTCTTTGAGCTGGGGTGTCACCCTCCTGCTCTCTTTAGAAATGTGCAGGAGCTGTGGCTCTGTTCCTCCTCATGCACCCATGAAGGCAGTTGTCTTCACACTGAGATCTGTGAAATTTGGAAATTGGATTCTGAAATTTTGATTTGCTGGTCTTGGTCAGCATTGTTAAAAACAGAAATAGGATAAAACAAAAGGGAAAATATGAGAGTACATCCCATGTTGTCAGGGTAAGTATTGTTTCTTAACACTTTGTTTTAGTTGTTTTGTGTTTGTTCCAGCTCTGGGGTATAAGGTAAGATATATTTTTTACGGCGGGCCCCTCTCCGAGAGGTTTGAAAGTTACTCACCTGTGGAGTAGCCCAGGCATGTGAGGACCAGAGCAGAAAACACTGTCTCCCAATAGCTGGGTTGATAAACGAAGGGGAAGAAACGAAAAGGACAGTGTAGAGCAGTAGCATAGAGCCCTGGCCTTTGGGGGCAATGTCAACACCTGTGACAACACGAGGAAGCATGGCTATCTTTCGGAGTGAAGTGGTGGGAGGCGATGGGACACCAAGTCAGATAACCATGGGTTTAAGCCTGGAAATAAATGACTGTTGTTCACTTTGTGTGTACTTTTTTAAAGCATAAAAAGAATACAGCTGTTCCGCCTGTAGAATTTTTCTTGGCCCCATGAAAAATGATATCAGCGTATTTTACTGGCCTTCCATTTATCCAAGCTGAAGGAGTCCGGTGTTTCATCAGTCTGATCAAATGTCCCTTATAACAATATTGACTCAGATGATGGCAAATGAAGACATTTCCCCTACGGTAAAAGCCTGTCACTCGTGACATTTAGAACAAGTACCGGCTAGCTGGAAATGCCTCTTTTAACATTGCTAACATGAAGAACAAATGGATTTGGAAAACTTATGTGCCTTTGGTGGACCCTTTTCCCATGTAAAAGACAATTTATTTTGAATTTGGAAGGTGATTGATTTTATAGACTCTAAAATGCTATGATTAAATTGCACAAAACCAAGTACTGGTATATTATTTATAAAAAAGATGATAACCACATTTCTTTTTTCACTTGATTTTAAAAGCCAGAGGGAAAAAGAACTACCAGAAAAAAAAATACAAAATTAACAGCCAGGAACATTACAAAGGAGGTGTCTGAATTAAGCAAAGATACTAAAAAAGGTATTTACTAATTTGAGTATGCTCTCCTGAAAGTGTCTACATAAAGCACTATCCTTTTTAGAAGTGTGCACAATGCTTCAGAGAGTGCTCAAATCCTTGGTTTTGCACAAGTTTCCAACACCATAACCAGCACCAGATAAACTTAGGCCTCGAGCTTCTGTGCCAGGATCACGGCTTAGTTCTGAAAACACGTTTCCTAACCTGTTTCTAACAATCTACTAATCTACTCCCAGACCCTCTGTCTTTTTACTTTGTTATTAATCTTTTTCAATACCATACCATCCTCATGCACAGCACTTTCCCTTAACTGAACCTAATTGTATTTTTTCACCGCCTCATGCCCCTTTGAATTTTATTTTTTCCAGATCTATCTACTATATTTCCAGAGACTCTTATATTTAGACAGTATCCTCGTGGATGGTGTTCCTGTAGGACATGCCCTTTTCTCTTGAGCAGAACTTAAACTTAGACAAAAATAAGCATGTTTACAGCAAGTTTTAAGGCACTGAAGAAAAAACATGGCGTGTGATGAAGGTTGTAAGGTGAAGTAAGTGATAGAAAAGAAATCATGTGGGCTCTTGGTTTGTTTTTACTCTGAGAGCACTTTGGGGCCAGAGAAAGACCAAACCAATGTGAAATCAAAGGAACTGTTAAAATGATGAGAATTTAGTAAGGCATTTGTATACAAGATAAAGATGTAAAAATCAATAGTCTTTCTCTTTTCTAGCAAAAATCACCTAAACATGGAAATGGAAATATATCCCATGTTTGATATAGCAACAATATCTAAAAAATACTTAGCAATCAAGATAACAAGATACAGGACTTATGTTAAAGAAAACCATAAAACTCTTGTTGAAAGACATAAAGCAAGAGCTGAAATGGAAAATACACCACATTCTGGGATAGAAGGGCTTCAAATAACAAAATACCAATTTTATCAAATTAATACATAAATCTACAACTCTCAGTAAAATTCCAAGAGTTTTTCTTTTTAGAGTTGGATAAAATGAGCTTACAGTTTATACGGAAAGATAAATACTCATGAATAGAGGAGAAATTTTGAAAAAGAAAACTAACCAAAAGTGGCTGTCTTCTCAATCTCAGGGCATCCTGTTCTGCCATGGTAGGCAAATAAATGGTGGTGGCAAAAGAATAGACTGATAGCTTAGAAGAGCTGAATAGAGAATCAAGACTTAAAACCCAGTACACATGAGAATATGCATATTCATCCAAAATATGTTTATTGCATGCCTATTATATACCGAGTTTTATTCTAGGTAGGGAAGAATTAAGGCTTGCTATTTAGAGGGGGGAAAGGATAGACTATTTAATAAATGGAACAGGCATAGCTGACCATTCATGTGGAGGAAAATAAAATGAAATCTCTCCCACATTAGATACAAAAATACATTCCAGTGTTAAAGCACAATTTTTAAAAATTTAAAAACATGACTAATATGAATATAAATTGAACACAAGGTAAGATTTATTTAACTCGTTAATGAGGGAACCAGCAGGATGGTAAAACTGATTCGAAGAGCATTCGGAGAATAGAGATTTATACAATTAGTCAGGAAAGGCAGGCTGGAACAAGCTGACTAAGTTAGAGACAAAACTGGTTGATGCCCTACTGGGAAATAACACTGTAACTTATTTTCTCTTTTGGAACAGAAGTAATTTGCATCTCTATTGGAGAAAAATCTGCACCGTGATTAACAGGAAAAGACCTAGAATCTGGGTCCTAATCAATAGCAAGTAGCAAAGCAAAAATGTACATCTCTTAGTCTCTAGGACAGAATTAAATAAACCTTTAATGGGCCCGTTAAACAATGCTGTAAAATGAAAGGACATGCAATCATTCTTTGACTGTATTTCCAAGTTTTGGATAAGTTTTCTTAATACTGTATAAAGTAAAACATTAAATGTAGACAATAAAGCAATTAAAAAAAGTACCTGCAAGGAAATCTAAGAGTTGTACATTCTGGAGTTGAGAAGATTTTAAACAAGACTGAACATTTGCAAGCTATTTTAAAAAAAAAAGACGGATTCTATAAAACTGAAAAAGAAAAAGGCTTTTTTTTGTGGGAAAAGGTACTGCTAACAAAGTCAATAAATAAAAAATAGGAAAAATATTTGTAATGTAGAGGATGAACAGAGGGTTAATGTGAAAAGAACTCTTACAAATTGACAGGAAGATAAACACTCAATGGAAACATGGGCAAAGGATATTCAGAGGCAATTCATGAAAAAATAAAGGTGCTCAAACTCAGCATAGGCAGGGCAAATGCAAGGAGATAGATAGACTCACACCTAACAGAATGCCAGAACTTTCCAGTGTGAGATCCATTGTGGCGGGCATGTGGGGAAAACAGTAGTTCAAACTCTGCTGATGGAAATGGGGATTGTTGTAGCTTTTTGGAAAATTAACTAGAAATAACTATTAAAATGAAAAATACGTATATCCCTCAACCTAGCAAATCTGACTTCTGACAAACTTTTCAAAGAAAAAGCACCAGGACTTAAGAATATATGTTCAAGGATGTTCATTACAGCATTATCGGGCAGAAACTGGAAGAAAATGAGTGCTTAAGATGGTGAATAAATTACGGAACATTCATCCCATGTAATGTTATGCATCCATTAAACAAAAAACAATTAGGCCCGTACCAGGTGATTGGAAAGGATTTCCATGAGTTATTGTTGCATGAGAAAAGCAAGATACAGAAAAGTCTGTAAAATATGATGTCATCCTTATAAACAAAAATGCATTTGCTGCCACCTTTTATATGCATACAGATGTTTAAATATAATTATTTAAGCATAAAGAGAAATGTAGAAAGACAAGTATCCTAAGTAGTTAACATGGATAACAGTGAGGGGAGGAGGGAGAAGAGAAAGCCAGGTAAAATAGGGAAGGAAAAACTTAAAACGCTGCACTAGAAACTACTCTAGTGTGCTAACATCCATGGATTTATGGAAAATCGTATTGGCGTGTATGTAAAAGGAAATGAAAAAAAAGTTCCAACTCATGAGAGAGAGAGATTCACACAACAGGTATAATTAAAGGAAGAGTGAGGGCTGGCTGAGCAAAGGAGGAAGAGATGAATACCTCTTACTGGGACTGGAAACAGATGCTCTCTGGGCCTCCTCAGAGAGATTCTGCGGAGAAGGACAACTCCTGGTTAACCACCGCATCAAGCCCTCGCAAGCTGTGATTTCAAAGCTTTGGCATACTCCTGGATGTGTAACCTCTCTGCTCTCCCCAGAGTTTAGACCCCAGAAACTGAGGAGGCATGAGTCCCTCCGCATAAAGAGATCGAAACTTTAGGAGAGGGAGGTAGGTAGGGATTCTGAAAGGGAGAGGACATAGAGGAAGGCAGACCTATGAGAGAGGACGGCTAAGCAACAGGCAGGGCAGACGAAGACACAAATACGTGGTGCCTCAAACTGACTCTAAATCCGTTTGCTGTAATACCCCCCTGCCTCCGACACACATACGTCTGTAAAGACAGCTATGCACCACCAGAAAAAAATGGTGGAAGCAATGGGATGGATAACAACGTGGGGATGTGGAATAGACGAAGTAAGCTGGTGTTTCTGGTCCTTTTATTGTCTAGGAAGTGTCATAGAAAGTCAGGAGCAGGGCATAAAGCAACGTGAGTTCAAATTGCTTTGCATGGAATGGTCTCTTTTTGAAGTTACCGTGCACCAACCTTCCTTTTTTCTTTCTTTCTTTCTTCCTTCCTTCCTTCCTTCCATCCTTCCTCTCTCTCTCTCTCTTTCCTCTCTCCCTCCCTGCCTTCCTCCCTTTCTTCCTTCCTTCCTTCTCCAGATGCTATGACAACACATAATCATAGGACATAATCATGCGATATAGCAAATAGTAAGACATTATGGTTCTTGTCTCCCTGGAGTTTACACCCTGTTGGGAGGAGACAAGTAATTATAGGAACAGCAGGTTATAATTGCGGTGAGTACTGTGAAGAAGTCCAAGGGTCTGTGAGGGTTTCTGACAGGGGAACTGGGTGGAGGTGAGGGGCTGAGCACTGAGGTTGTACTCCATGAACACCTCATGGGTCCTACTTGCCAGCCATTCCACAAAGACCTTAAGAAGATAGGACAAAAGATTGGGAAGATGGGGAGGTGCCAGGGAGGAAATAAATGCATAGAGATGGGGTGCTGAGGTGTTGGGCTGTAGGAATGCTAAAATTAAGTTGCAGTTCTGCCTTGGACCACTCCCTGAGGGAAATGGAAGTGCTTTCAAGGTTCCTGGCTTTCAGTTATTTTTTCTATAGTTGCACTTACTGTCCAAGCCTTTTGCATCCAGGGAAGAGGGAAGCGTGCTGCCACGATTGAGCACCCACGATGTGCTAAGCACTTCACTTAGGTTCCTTTGTCAATTTCTTAAAGACAACTCTATGAAATGGGTATCGTCAGGACCTATTACACATGTGAAGGATATAAATTATGCATGTTTACAATCCCTTTTTTTGTTTTTTTTTGGCTTGATTGCTTGGTCTGCAATGAGCACTTTGTTGTGCTTAGGGCGTGAGATGTGGAGGGGGAATCTGAAGAGGCCCATCGAGTTGCACAATAAAGCATGCAGAGACCTGGGGAAAACACCTCAGAGTGTGGAGGAAAGGCTGGCCAGGGTGGAGGAGAGCCACATTGGATGGGCATTTTGAGGTGAGCACAAGATGAATTGCAACAAATGCAGTTAGGCACGGGGCTTCAGGAGAGAGATGCAAAACAGACTTTTAGGAACTCTGTCTGTGCTCTGCCAGTGGAATGCTCCTTTACCTTTGCTATCATACAAGCTCTACATTATTCTTTAAGGCCTTTGGGTCTGTGTCTCTTTAGGATGCTGAGATGAACCTTATGATGGGGACATGAAGGCCAGTCTTATTTGGGTTTTGGACAGATGAGGAAACTAAGGTTCAGATGTAACGTTAAGTAATATTCCGAAAGTCACTTTGCTTCTCTGACCTTAAGCTTCCTTCCCTGTAAAATGAGGGGTGGGGAGGCGATCTCTATGATTTCTTCCAGCTCCCAGTTCTTTGGGGAGAAGAAGCTGACTTCTTTGCACAGCGGTAGGGCCTGCAGCTTCACATCAATCAGGCCTTTGTGCTTTTCAGCTACTTGCTTTCTTGGAAGCTGCCACTGGAGGAGCTGAAAACAACCCTGAGATGCTGAATTAGGGAGGTCTTCCACCACAGGGGGGCTGGGAGCGAGTCCTGCCTCTGCTCTCTTATAGTCAAGGGGACAGCCGCTGTGAACAAGCTCCTTCTTCCTGGGGACCCTGCACCTCCCAGGGGGCCTGACTGGGGCTGGAGGAGGCAGACCCTGCTCTTTACCCTCTCCAGGGTCTCTCAGGGAAAAACTACTAATTGCTGTCAAGGGAACTTGACACATCTCAATTTTTCTTTCCCTCAAAACACAGAATACTCATTTTCCCCTAAAGCTTCTTTAAAAGTAACATTGCTTTTCTGATTTTAAAAGTAAAACATGTTTACTGTAGAATATTTTAAAATTCAGAAAAGTATATTAATGAAAAATTCAAAATTTTCTGTAATTTCACATTGAGAGACCACTGCTTTTAGTATATGGTGTGTGTAGTTTCTGTCATTTTCTCCACCCAGCTTATTGCAGTCATTCATTCACTGAACAAGTATTCAGTGAGCATCTGTGATGTGCCAGGCACTATGCTCAGATAAAACAGAGAAGTTTCTGCCCTAATCAAGTATATACCAAGTTTACATTTTTATAACATGGTTATCATACCATAGATATATTTAATATCCTGTTATTCTTACTGAATATTGATCACCAGTGCTCTCCAGGATCTCTAACTAGTTTTTATAAATGTCAGTTCTAATGACCTCTTCTGGATGCTCCTTCCTCTAACTCCTTTTGTTGAATGGGTGGTGCCATCTTCTTGCTGATCCACTTCTTGGCCACCGTTGATTTTTCCAGCGATGAGCATCAGAGTCAAGCTGGACCAAATAATGCTTTTCTCCAGAGTTTTTGAATGTGAGACCAGTGAGAGTAACTAGCATTTCCAGTCTGGGAATGGAGATGGGAGACTTTGGAGGGTTCAACAGCTAGGGCTCTTGCCAAGCTGGAGTAGGAGAAAATGAGATTGAAAGACATACATTGGCAGAAGCGTGTGTGTGTGTGTGTGTGTGTGTGTGTGTGTGTGAGAGAGAGAGAGAGAGAGAGAGAAAGCTATGGACTGAATGTGTTCCCCACAAGTCATTTATTGCAGCCCTAACCCCCAATGTGATAGTATTTGGAGGTGGGGCCTTCGGGAGATGATTAGGTTTAGATGAGAACATAATGTCAGCTCTCCTTATGGGATTAGTGCCCTTAGAAGAAGCAGGCACACACACTGAGAAAGACCATGTGAGCACAGAGCGAGAACATGGCTGTGACTGTCTGCAAGCCAGGAAGAGGGCTCTTGCAAGAGCCCAGTCATGCTGGCACCCCGATCTCAGACTTCCAGCCTCCAGAACTGTGAGAAAATAAGTGTCTGTTGTTTAAACCACCCAGTCTGTGGTATTTTGTTATGGCAGCCCCAGCTGACAGAGAGAGAGAGATGAGTCCGAGAGGCAGCCCAGTGCCAGGTTGTCAGCTGTCTGCTTAGCCCTCAGCCTGGCTTCCTGGTGGCCCAGCCTGTGAGTACCTGAGCTTGCCAGTATGCACTGTTTTTGCCTAAGTTTAGTGTGACTTTGGGTTTCTCTCACCCACCACCATGAGACTTGGTTTATAATAAAGGAGTACATACTTGGTAATTTATATTTTGGATCTATTGTGAGTTTCATTTGATATAGTTTTGGAGTTTTTGGTAGGAATGTTGGAGGTAAAGGGATAAAAGGAAAGCCAGCAATGAAGTGAACACAGAGGCCACAACGTTTAGGCAGAATTTGTTCTAGTTCATAGGGCTCACCCTGGAGCCGGAAGTTACAGGACTGAGAAATACCTTGGTATAGCCACTTTACCAAACTTTTTAAAACCACGGAACTCTTCGACGTAATATCTAATCCTACATAACTCAATTCATGTTAAAAAATAATAGCAATTTGATGAAACCCTTATCCAATCTATTTCCCTAAAAATCTTAGTTCATTAAAAATGAGAAAAGAGCAAGAAATATTATACGCTCAAGCAAAATATTGCTGCTGGTAAGAAATAATCGGTTAACCTTCATAGGGCCCCAGTAGACTCTTGCCACACCCGTGCTTGAGGGAAGAGAATTTGAAGCACACGGTGAGCAAACCATAGCACTCCCGGATCTGGTCCTGAGCAGAAATCAGCGCCTCTTGATTTCAGGGACTTAATTCTGCTTCTGCTTTGCTCACCCCTCTGCCTGTATACAGAAGGCCATTGCAAAAGAAATGAGTTCTTATATTTGGCAAGACTGTGTTTTATACGTGCAAAGCCCGAGCGCTCAGATCCTTGTTTCTGTCACAAATTCTGGCTGTAATCCATGTGCATCAGCCACTTTGTAGCAGGTGTTCCCCTGGAAAGCTGTCAGCAAGCACATAGCCATAGGGGATTCAGAAGGTCTATTTCCTTTGTGCTCACCCTGTTTCTTTGCATGTAAAATGAAGTTTAGGCTATCAAAGTACTTAATAAGTCATGCAATACATCACTGTTGTTGGAAATCCCTTAATCATGTAGAGTTGTATGACTCTATGGAAATGTAAGGGGGAGAGAAGAAAATTCCCACTGATGTGAGTGGAAAAAAATGACAGGTTCGAAGGTTCTAGGCAGCTGGGAGAAGTAGGCATTTCTAACGTGTAATGGCTTGTGGGAGAGGATAAGGTGTCTGATCTTAGTTTCAGAGCAAATATGCAGGAGCAGCTGGTCATGCCAGCATCAAAGGCACACAGGCGCCCGAGACCAGGCTGCACAGGGAATGTCATGGTACCAACGAGTTCCATTCACTCCTAAAAATACATATCAGCCTTCCTTCAAAGCCGAACTATTTGATTTTCTTCTCCCTTCGTCATCAGGGGACTGCGTTTTGTCATGTGGGGAGGGCATGGCGGTTCCCACACCAACTGATGAGCCTGGGGAAGTTTGTTTTCAGTGGCCACTGCATTTCCCACTTCCTATTTTTCCACTGCTCTTCAAGGCCCTGTATGCTGGGTCTTTTGTTCCAGGCTTCTTACACCAACAGGGCCAGTGACCCTGGCCCTCATGTTAATGGACACAATCTTGGCTCCCACTTAGGGGCAGAAGAGAGAGTCTACCCTACGTTAGCTCACCATATTCTATATTTTAGGTCCATAACTGGCAATACTCCATTGCCAGGAACCAGTATCTCTATATGTTCAAATTGTTTCAATTGGAAGTTCCAAACCCAACTCAGACTGTTGTAAGCATTTGTTGTTTTATTCTGGTAAAAAGTCCACGGGTAGACTTTCAGTCAAGGCTAAATCCAAGGATAAAAATAATGTCACTAAGGAGACATCACAAGAGTAAGGAGTGGATGCTGGCCAGGCAAAAATAGTTGGGGTCCCTCAGTATCTTCTGTGTGCAACAAAAACACAGTGAACAAGACAGACAGGCAGGAGTTTAGAGTGTAGTGGGATCCACATCAATGTGCAATTGCAATATGGTGTGATAAATGTCAAGATGGAAAATTATAGCATGTTATGAGCACATGGGAGGGGTGCCCAGTATGTCAGAGAGGAGAGCAAGGTCAGGAAAACCTTTTCAGAGTAAAGGATATTTAAGTAAAGTGCGTGTTAGAGGAAGGGGATTAATGAAGGGGGTCAAGGGGAGAGGCAATGAATACCTTCTTTCTCATATGAAACTGCCAGGTCATTCATCTAAAACTGATGATGATTTCTAAATAAGAAATAAGGACACACTGTGTGATACATGTAAGTATACTTGGAGGGATAAGGACCGTGCCAGGAAATTCAGGATATATAGTCACCATCTCACTTCCCTCTCCTTTGCTATTAAGAAAATACACAGCCAGAGCCAGTGGTGAAAGTTTGGCACTCTCATTTCTTCAGCAACCTGGGTTCATTTTCTGGGTGCAGAACCACACCACCCATCTGTCAGTAGCCATGCTGTGGCAGGGGCTCACATATAAGAACTAGAATGACTTACAACTAGGATATACGACTAGGCACTGGGGCTTTGGGGAGGAAAAAAAATAAGAGGAAGGTTGGTAACAGATGTTAGCTCAGGGAGAAACTTTCCCTGCAAAAAAAAAAAAAAAAAGAAAAAGAAAAAGAAAAAGAAAATACACAGCCAATCTCATGAGTGGGCCCTATTGTTAAAGGGAACTAATATAAACTGAGCACCAACCATGTGTCAGATGCTTTTCTTACATTTGCTCATTTAATCCTCATTACCATACCATGAGATCAGAACTATCCAATTTATAGACATAAATGAAACGAAATGACAACAACCAAAAACAATCTAGCAAACAAAAAACCCTGAGGACTCAGAGATTTAAGCAACTTATTTAAAGTCACACAGCTAATAGGTGTAGAAGCCACAATTCAAACCTAGGTGCACCTGGTTCTGGATATTCGTTCTATTATTCTGACTCTCAGAGAATAATCTAGGTTTTATTGGAGTCTTCCAGAACAGATTCTCCGATCTCCGTTATTCAAGTAACACAAGATTCTAATAATAAAAATTTAAATTCCAGTAGGTGGAGTCATTTTGATGTTTTGGGAAACCAATCAGAAAGATACCCACCTACTGGGTCTAAGTATGGTGAGTAATGTCGCTTGTCGTGATCTCTGACCTCCTAGGGCAGAGATTCTCAACTTGCGTGCCTCTAAATTTGCTCAGTGTGGTAGACTGAATTCTTTACATCTTAACAACAGAACTATACAGCCATGTACTTGCCACAGCTTCATAACGGGGGAAGTGTGCTTCCTCCATGCCCCTCGCCTTGATTTTGGGGATTGACCACATGTCTTGTTTTGGCCATTGAGATGTAGTCAGATGTGACATGAGCAGACGCTTGAAATGTGCTTGTGTGGCTGGGGTTGCTCCTCTGCATTCTGGTGATCCCCCACCAAGAAGAACATGCCCCTTTTCCCTGGGCTCTAAAATACATGTAGAGCAGATCTGCAACTCACAGCTGGGAGCCATGCCTAGCTGACCTGGGACATGAAGTGGAGCTGCTCCACTGAATCTTGCCTAGGTTAGCCAAACAGTAGCTGCCCTGCCTTCCCGCGAGCAAGAGAATAAACGCTTGTTATTGTACACTGCTGAGTTTTGGAGTGTACTGTTACACAGCATTATTATAGAAGTAGCTGACTAGCGCAACCAGTGCATAATGTTTCCTTTTGCTGCGCCTGAGTTTACTCACTGTCTTGAAGTATCTGTCAGATGTAACCTTGACCTGAGAGGGTTGTGGGTGCACATAGAGGGGAGTACAATTTGCTGTTAGTAAGAGATCAAATGGCATTGAAAAGCCATTGAACACTTGTCAGAATATGTGAGAACTTTGTCTCATGAGTTTATAAGGGAGCAAATTAAAGGCAATAAAGAATTCTTTTGGAAGAGTGACACTCTGCTATAAGACTGAGTAACTGACTGGATGACTGAGTGAGTTTTCATAAGCCTCGCGAGATGTTTTTCAGTCATAGTCGTGATGGTGTAATTGTTGCAGACTTATTTGGTGTTGCTTTGAGGCTTTGAATTCCTTCTTGTATGTGGACAAAATTCTTGCATTCCTAAGTATGCTGTGAAGACAAAAAGATTACCCCTCTAGTGAAAGGTCTTTACATGTTGTTGTAAGAGCTGTTCTTAGCTGTTTTCCTGATTAAACAGAATTATTTACTTCTTATTTTACCAAAGTAATACAGTAGTGACTGCAAAGGCAAATGTGTCTGTTGCTTGGAATTTAAATATGGAAGCTTTGGGGTGCTCAATTTTCCATTCAGATACCGAATTTTTCTTCGTTTATAAATACTCCAGGTATTGGCATTTGTTGTTAATTTACCTTGGAATATGTTGAACAGATAGACTTTGTTTTGTTCATTCATTCAACATGTACACTGAGTGCCTTCCCTACGCGGAGTCCTGGGCCAGGTCCTAGGTATGCAGGGGTGAACAAAATAGCACAGTCCTTGCCTTGGTTTTTAACCCTGATTATCCATTAAAATAACCAAGAGAGCATTAAAAAATGTAGGTGCCTAGGCCCCACCCCAAGAGATTTGGATTTCACTGGATTGGGAGGGGGCCTGGGTACCAGTATTCTAAAAAGCTACCCAGGTTCTAATATGTAGCCGGGGTTGAGAACTGGGGTTCGGCGGGCAGTTAACGTTTCTCGAATGTTACTCTGGACAAAGCACTGTGCTGAGCACTCTATGTGCTGGAACTGACCTCATCCTCACTTGATCCAGAAGGGGCAGGTATTACAATGCCCCCTGTCCTGATGAATGGTTGGATAACTTTTGTAACGCCCACAGAGTGTGTGGCAGAGCCAGGATGCTAACACAGGTCTGTCTTAACCACTGTGCTGCACCGTCTTGAAAATCTAGTTTATGTGGAGCATTTACAAAAAATTAAAATAAAAGTTTACGCAATAAGAGCTTTGAGACATTGAAATCCAATAGAATCAGATAAAGAATTTCTGAAATAATGCTTTAAGTCTATGGAGAAATATGAAGTGATTTCCTAGATTTTGATTTGTACTTAATTTTTCAGAAGTTTTTAAAATTTACTTTGGAAGTTTATACCTTCATTGCAACGTCTTCTTTCCATCCTTTCTTTCTCCCTTCCTTCTTTGCTCTCTCCTTCCCTCCCTCTCTCTGTCCCTCTGGCCCTCTTCTCTTTCTTTCTGGCTGACAGGGAGCCGGTACTGGAGAGAACTGATCGGTTTGTGGTTGATGTTGAGTGACTCGGTGCATGTGCGTGTGTGTGCGTGTGTGTCTGTGTGTGTGTGAGTGTGCTCATTCACTTATCAGACTTTGAAAAACTCCCCCACTTAACCTTTATTTGAGAAACTTTTAAGTCACCATATAAATTCTCAGGTTGACATTTGTAAATGTACTAACTCGAATTTAATATTACCTAACCTGATGGCCCCAGGCAAGAACACCAAGGGTCAAATTTTCCTTTCTTATATATTTCTTTGTTCAAGGAATTGAGAATTTATGGCCTATTTCAAGAACAAAGTAGCCTTAAGCCAAATGCAAAACATCAAACTGCTCTGAAAAATGAGTATAAAAATGCTTTCAAGAAGGCGTTTGTGGGACAGCCAACCTGAGCCATGATCATTCTTTGGTTCTCAGCCCCACACCCTGCCCCATCTGTTGAATGGGATATGTTACTAGCACAGAAGGCGACAAATGGACATATGCTTAAATGCTGACACTGAGCCAAAATCAGATTTTCACCCATATCCTTGTCACTAAGCCTGCCAGACCTACATTTGTAGATGTGTCAAATATACATCAAAGTTGTCATCCAAGATAGAACTGTGTATTTCAAAACACTGTCAATAAATTTTTTCCATCAGCTGCTGGCTAAAAGTTTTGTACCCATGTGCATATGCACAGTCATGGGTACACCGGGACTCACATCCCGGATAAACCACGCTGCAGATGACCTGTGGTCATTGTGACCAGCTTAGAGAGAGATTTTATAGAAATGTAACTTTAAATTCAACCAATAGATCTGCATTATTGGCTGCTTTCGTGTTCCTTTCTATGGAGAGGTAGGTAATTTATAGTTGCACCCTCTTTCTTAAGCTGTACAATTTCATGTGAGATTAAAAAATTCCTGCCTCTTAAGAGAATTGTTTTCCTTTTACTGGGCAGCAAAAACGACACCTAATTTTTCTTGCATTTAATTTCTAGAACAACATGGCTGTTTTTCTTCTTTGTCCTTTTTTGTGGTGACAGTGTGGAGCGGGCATTGGGAGGGATAGCAGTGGAAAGTTGGCCCAGCAGAAGTCAACATCAAAAGCTTTCTACTCCAGTTTCTCCCTTACAGGGAAATGCCACAATAGCAAGTTTTATCCTAGACAGTAGAAGTTGCCACCTGCTTCTGAAGAATCTTTTGAAGCAGCCGCGTAAGTTCCTGGCACTGCATGTGCACTGGCGGTCGAGGGTTCACAAAGGTTCTCTGGGAATAGTAGCTGTTCCTTATTTATCTTTCTTCTAGCGCGTCAGTTCATAGCACTTACCAAACTACAGTCTCTCCCACACCAACAATTTTTTTCCTTTCTATATGCCCACCTCTATGCCATAAACCTTTCTTTTATGGCTGGGCATACTTTGACTATTAGTAGTTTCTAAAATTTTTGGCATACCAAGGCAAAAACAGGAGCACCTAGAAAATACCTGGCAAAAAGTGTCACCAATACATTAAAAATCAATCAATTCATTTATTAAGTTGAGGAAGGTGACTGATACGAAAGTACCTCTGGTCAGTAAATGGCATCATATTTGGTCAGTAGGTGCCACTACCAGATACCTGATTGTACTTGTCTCTAAATTCTTTTAATGCTGCAATTTACGTAAATTTAATTTTCTCAACTTAATTATGGAACTTCATAATTAAGGTTATTGAACCTACTTATATTTAGGAATCCCTGTAGCAGACCCTCAGGTAGGGAGAGCATCATTTTAGTCCTACTTTGCACGTGCTCTTGCTGCATCTTCATCATCACCATCATCAGTACCACCATCGCTAATTTTGTCATTACTACTAGTCATTGAGCAACTAATATGTCCCAGGCACAAGCACTAATAATGTTTCATTGAATTCTCACTACGAGCCTGTGAAGTCCATATTTTATTATTTTCATTCTACAAGTGAGAATATGGAGCCTTTAAAGGTTAAGCCATATGTCACAAGAAAACATCTAATAAAAGGCAGAGTTGGAATTTGAGCAATATCAAAACATTCTCGTAGGCCAAACAGCTGCATCAAAGGGGCAAAGTCATGATGGCTGGTCAAAATTACTCTATCCAGCTGCCGGGGTAGCTGTGATATGTGAGATGTGGGCAGGTGTTTCTCATAAGTGCAAAGAAAATGTTTCTGTGATGCTAATTAATTTTAGTTATTATATTTGTGAATTAAGAAATGATTTTTTAGAAGGAATTTGAATACATTGCTTGAGATGCAAACTCAAAGAAAGATTAAGGTGCTATTTATATGGATGTTTTTGCAAACTGGAACATTTAATACACTAAATCCTTTTAATGCTATAGCATTATTCACAACAGAGTATAGAAGGAATGATTTATGCCTGTAATAGTCAAAGCAAATCTGGGTATGCATGGAAAGCTAAAATGGTGTTCTTGTTTCAAATGCTGGGCTGGAAATTAATTTTACCAAACATTACACTTCAGCCAAATACTGTGTAACTTCACATTTACTGATATATAAACTAGATGAATTAACTTTAAATTGACACTATTCCAAACGATTTCTTTTTCCTATTATCTTTGTCTATCTGTTGGCATTGGCTACTTTCTAAATAGTTCAATTTACTTTCCAAAATAGTTCAACTTTTAAAGTTAAGCACAGTAATTTGTCTTGTATTCTCACATGTACTGCAGTGGAAGAAAATGCTATAAGAAAAATACCTTGTAAAAAATGGATGTATATATGTTAATATAAGAATTTTAAAAGAAACATATAGCAAACTATTAACATTAATAGTAATTATCTCAGAGTGGTATAACTTACATTTTTAAGTATTTGCTTATTCATGTTTTCTATTTTTCTACAATGAATTTAAATTGCCTTCAAAATAAAGAAAACTTACTCCATAAAGATCTTTGGGAATAATTGATTAAAAAGGGAACGATGGACTAGGGAGAAAAATTGGAGCTGATGCAGGTGTTAGAACAAGAGTAGAAGGGTGACCTTTCAGCTTGAACTTGGAGGCCTCTCTAAAGGGGCCACCTCTGGGTCCTGGGTCTGGGTGGGAGGCACTTATCACTTGGTTTTCCACCTCTTGTCCCTCATTGGAGTAGGTGCCTACCTCTTTGCTGGAAGTGCCTACTTCTCACTATGGAGGTTGAAAATACCAGTGCTTGTTTTCCCTGCCCCCTTGCAGCTTGAGCCTGGCAGTGTGAACTATCCTTGTCAGTGGTCCCTGACGGGAACCTCTGGGAGAGCTCCCAGGGAAAGACTGCTGGGAAAGACTATCCTGGTAAATAGCGATGCGCAAGCAGAAACTGCCTTTTTCTTTTGCCTTTGGATGTGACTGTGATGTAGTCTTCTTGAACCAGGAAGGGACAAGCTTAACATCAAGAGCCAACCAGCTGAGATTATTAGAAAAGAAAGATGGAGAAAACCACGTCTCCTCAATAATGTCATTGAATGTCTACACTGATACTTGAATCCCTTTGCCTCTAGACTTCTTGTTAGTTGAATTAATAAGCCCTATTGTTTAAGCCACTTTTGATTGTGTACTGTCGTGTAACCATCTCCTCCTTCTCCTTCATTAGGAAGACAAAAGTCTCCATGTTTATTAGTTCGTACAATCATGTGCCCAGGAAGTAGAGTGGGCGTCGCTGGCTTTTCCTTCCTGGATTCCTGGTTATTAGTCTTGCTTGTAATTGTTCAGCTAAAGTTTCTCACTGCCATGCCATTGGGCCAGGTTATATGCACCAAATGAGGTAGAAAATTGTCCAGTTAGACCCAGATAGGACACTGGTATACGGATGAGTCAATTTGGGCTGCAGTGAGGGGAGAGTTCAGAAGCAGGCATAGGAGAAATGAAGATTTTTTTTTCAGCTATGCTCAATAGGGCACATGGAAAGGAAGTTACCTAAAGATTCTCCCACTGCAAGCATTCAAATTACTTGACATTTTTGGCATCATGGTGGAACATGATGGGAGACCATATGAATCTAAGAAAGTTTGTAATTTAATTACATATAACATAGTCAGAAAGATTCCCAACCTTCTCCAGCATTACATCCAAAAATTTCAAGGATACACCCATACCGCAGATTATAGGTATATTTTTATCTCTATTGATTTAGAAAATACATAATGACAAGAAGTTACTATTAATATGGTAATGTTCTTATACTAATTTTTATATTAGCTATCACAGCAGCATTTACAGTCATTAGAGAATAGTTCAGAGAGGTGAGAGACAAATTGTGTCTTCAATTTTTGGACAAGACATTGCACATAGTCATCTAACACTCTCTGTAGACCGTAGACTAGAAACCTCCATCCTACAGGCATTTTCATAGTCGGCTGTGGATGAGAAAGTAGCATTATAATGGGGAGACTTTAAAAATATTCATTATTAGGTATGGGAGTAGGACAATGAGGCTGAATTCTGGTTTCTTAAGAATATCCTTATTCTTTAATGAAAGGAAGAAAGAAAGAAAAAAAGAAGGAAAGAAAGGAGGGAAGGAAGGAGGGGAAGAAGGAAGGAAGATAACCCAACAAAATCCAGTTTCTATATTTTATGTGTCTGTTCCAACCTCCTCCCATTGTATCACAGGGCTATGGGATTGTATTCCAATATTTGATTTATAAATTACATATAACTGCCTAATAAAAAGAATATAAATAAAAAAGTTCTTTTTCTCATGCAACTTAATTCCAATGTTATCTAACACAGGGTTTCTTGACTTTGGCACTACTAACACTTCAGCCTGTACAATTCTTTGTTATGAGAGGCTATGCTGTGCATTGTGGGATGTTTAACAGCATCCCTGGCCCCTACCCACTAGATGCCAGTAGCATCCCCAATTGTGACAACCGTAAATGTCTCCAGACATTGCCAAATGTCGCCTGGAGGGCAATCCCTGTTTGAGAACACTGATCTAATGTAAACTCTCTGAAATTATTCTTTAGTTCCTTAAATAAAAAAATCTTTGTACAACATATGGAAATATTCAGAAATTGTACTAAGCAAAAATAAGTAAATATTTGTTGAATGCATACTATATGCCAGACACTGTGCTAAGTACTTTACATTCATTATTTTGTCTAATTTTCACATCAAAACTATGAAATAGGTTATGAATGTATCATAATTTCCTTCTTGTCTTCATTTTTTTTTAACCAATTGAGGAAACTGAGGCAAAGCTAGAGTAAGCCATTTGCTAGAGTATGACGAAGCTAGAAAGCGAGTTCAGGCAAATGGACTACAGAGCAATGTTCTTAATGTCTATCATGTATGCCTCCTGAATAATGTATGGCTCAGGGAGTAGTATGTCCTCAACTATACTACAGTTATACTGCTCCTGGGTGAAGGAGCAGTACCAGGATGTGCAGTAAATTAACCACTTATTTCCTTTCCCTCTTGTTTCCTCATAGAAGGACATCTATTCGCTTTCGTCCTCCTCACTTACTCCCTCTCTTGGGAGAAGGAGTGAATTACCTGACTTGGGCATTTGGGATGAGAACCTAGGATGCCCAGCTCTGTCCCTTTCTCTCCTTTTTATCTTTGAAGTCTAGTTGCCAACTAAAAGCATGTGTTCTGCTCCCCCTTGCAATTCCTGCCCTGTAAAAAATAAATTTTACAGGGGCGGGCCCCACACGGCGCTGGGCTCTTGGTGAAGTCTATCTAATCTGGGGTTTGGTTTGGGAGGCCCCTTATCTTTATACACCTGAGTCACGTTTTGTACTCTGAGCTTTATCAGCAATAAAGGTGATGGTTGCTCTGTATCTTCCTCCCTGTCATTCTGCTAATTTGTTCAGAACTCAGCTGGGGAAGATGGGTGTATGAGTCTCCTATTGCTGCAGTAACAAATTACCACAAACATAGTGGCTTAAGGCAATGTAAATTTATTATCTTACTTTATTATCTCATACACTTATTACCCCAGGATCAGAAGCCAAAATGGGCCTAACTGGGCTAAAATCAAAGAGTCAGCTGGCTGCATTCCTTCTGGAGGCTCTGGAGGACTTGAGAATCCTTTTCCTTGCCTTTTTTTAGCTTCTAGAGGCTAACGACATGGCCCCTTCCTCCATTTTCAAACCTAGCAGTGTAGCATCTTTAAATCTCTTGCTGACTTTGACCTTCTGCCTCCCTCTTCCGTCTTTTTTGTTAGATATGTGGGGTTTTTTTCTTTTTTCTTTTTGGTGAGGAAGATTGACCCTGAGCTAACATCTGTTGCCAATCTTCCTCTTTTTTATTTTTCTCCCTAAAGCTCCAGTACATAGTTGTATATCTTAGTTGTAAGTGCTTCTAGTTCTTCTATGTGGGATGCCACCACAGCATGGCTTGATGAGCAGTGCTAGGTCTCTGCCCAAGATCTGAACTGGTGAACCCTGGGCCACTGACATGGAGTGTGCAAACTTAACTTCTATGCCACCGGACTGGTCCTCCTTCTTTCATCTTTTAAGGATTCTTGTGATTACACTGGACCCACCTGGATATTCCAGGATAATTACCCATCTGAAGATCCTTATCAAAGTCTCTTTTGCCACATAGGGTAACATATTCACAGGTTCTGGGAATTAGGACATGGATGTCTTTTGGGGACCATTATTCTGCCTACCACAAAGGGTGTTATTGATTAATCCCTCCTCAACCCTCTGATTATACTTACTTAATAACAGTCTCCCACTGATAAATGGACTCAGACAATTAGTTAATGGTTATTTTACATTTCACTGTAGCTCAGTGTAATCTAGGCTCCAGGCTGAGGCCTGACCTCTGTTTCCTGGTCACTAGTTTGACTTGTGATTATTCGGCTAAAGGTTCTCACTGCCCTGGTGTTGGGCCAGGTTATATGCACCAAATGAAGTAGAAAATTCACAATGACTCAGAAAATCAGTGCTACCTGGTGGAGCCGCCACTCGTGTGTGCTGCATGTTAGACCGTTGACTTCCTTATCTCTTTGTTGGCGATTTTTACCCCCTTTCCTTCTCTAGATGCTGCAGGCAGGAGTAGCATAAATAGGAAACGTGTGTGTGTGTGAATGCGTATGACCTTTGAAATAAGGAGTTCACCTCATTGTTTTTATCATGTGTTTCTTTCCTGGAGGGGATAATATTCCCCGTGTTCCTCCTCTCGGGAGGTGAAAGGTTCTGACTTGTAATTGCAGTTGTGACTCAACAGCTCCTGCTATACTGCAAAGAGTCATACGAGTTAGCTTGGTCACTATGGCAAGTTCAACAGTCAGGGTGTAGGAAGCGGGTCTGGGGCAACAATTTGACAGCTTTTCCCTAGAGAGAGCTGTGAACAGTGATAGGAGGATAGGAGAGGTGGCCATAAGGAGCAGGTAGCTGAAAGAAGTGCTGCTAAGAGTCTTAACCTGAGGCAGGGGTGAACCAGGAGGGCTGGCTACCTGCGATTAGCCGCTAGGGAGAGGATGCCAGGAGGGCCACTACTGAAGGTGATGCAAGGATAGGTTGCCAAGGTGAGGAGGCAGGAAGGTAGTCGAAAGGTGGGATGATTGAGGCAAAGAGGAAAATGATGTTATCGCTGAGGCACTTGAAAACTGTTGAGTGACTCTAGATTTAGCCCAGGAACGAAGTGTTTGCTTGTGGTCACTCCATCTGCATGGTGCCTCGTGCTTGTCTTCAAGGAGGAGATGATGCTGAAATGTGCTGTGGTAGATCGTGAGTAGGGAGAATGAAAACAATGAATAGCCCAGGAAAGGAGCTCAGAGAAGAGTCCAAGGGCAATGATATCTGATGTGAAATATTTAGTTACATCTTATGTGGTGTTGTGATAACTCTATATTTTCAGTAAAGCCTTGAGAAATGAAAAGGGCGCTGAATCCATGGTTGAGGGAAATATAGCAGGGGATGGGAACAGGTACAAGTGGCGTCGGGTTGGCCTGAGGTGATGCGGAACTGGGCTGGCTGTGAGAGGAGATAGGAAATCAGAGGGCACTGTTTCTCCCTCTCACTGACCCAAACCTTTGAAAATACTAGGGATCTCCTATAATTTTGTGGGATAGGAGCACAAATTATTTTGTTTGAATAAGAAGGAGGACAGCTCTAGAAGGTGGAGTTCTTGGCAGCATTTGGTTTGTACTAACTTCTCACAGATGAGTGACTGGAATATCGAGCCAATATTCTAGTACAGCAGAACTGCTCACTGGTAATGAATTATAATAGGCAATAATGAAGTAGAATCATAAATTTTACTAGCTTTAAGGGAGTGCCTCTGACCACGTTTGCAAAAATATAAGCGTTAAAAAAATGAAAGTAATAGATTATAACATACGGAATCTTAAAAGAATCATTCAGTTCCATAGTGATTTTTGAAAATAGGGATGGTGTTGGCAGGGTGCAGTAAAGCTCTTCTTTACGAAAGAATGACAGTTAATACATATGGAAGGAATGATTGCATTAGAAAATCATGTTGCCGTGAACATTATAATAATCAAGGCCGGCAAGAGTCATTAATGGATGCTTAAACCTATAGGTGAAAAATTGTCAGGGAAAAGAATATTCACTATACGGTCCAGCAATCGTGCTCCTTGGTATTTACCCAAAAGAACTGAAAACTATGTCTACACAAAAATCTGCATATGGATGTTTATAGTAGTTTTGTTCATAATTGCCAAAACTTGGGAACAACCGAGATGTCCTTTAGTAGGTGAGTGGATAAATAAACAGAGATACATCCAGACAATGAAATATCATTCAGTGCTTTTTAGCAATGAACTATCAAGTCATGAAGACATGGAAGAACCTTAAATGCATATTATTAAGTGAAAGAAGCAGATCTGAAAAGGCTGCATACTGTGTGATTCCAACTACATGACATTCTGAAAAAGGCAAAACTATGGGAACAGTAAAAAGATCAGTGGTTACCAGGGATTGAGGGAGAGAGAAGGATGACTAGGTGGAGCACAGAGGATGTTTAGGGCAGTGAAACTACTCTGTATGGTACTATAAGGGTGGACGCATGTCATCATACATTTGTCAAAACGCATAAAGTGTACACAAAGAATGAACCGTAATGTAAACTGTGTACTTTGAGTGATACGACGTGTCAATGTAGGTTCATCTATTGTAACAAATGTGTGACTCTGGTGGGAGGGGATGTTGAAATGGGGGAGGCTGTGCATGTGTGGGGCAGGGAGTATGTGGAAAATCTCTGCAACTTCCTTTCAATTTTGCTGTGAACCTAAAACTCCTCTAAAAATGAAGTTCATATATATATAAAATAAACAAAGAATCTTCACATCTCAAAGTGTCATTTATTATTTATTACAAAGGGCAAAAGTGACTTTACAATGAAAAAATATGGCAGACTCCTTAACCAAGCCATCAGACTTAGCCCCATCAATAATGAGACGTTATATATCTCCTAATGTGATGTAATGGGAATGATACAACATCACTTTCATAATGTTGCCAAAATCTGGCCAAAAATATTTAACCTGAATCGAATCATAGGGAAACAATCAGGCAAACCCAGGTTGTTAAACATTTTACAAAACATCTGACCTGGACTCTTCAAAAACGCCAATGTGATAAAAGACCAAAAAAAAAAAAAAAAAGGAGTGGAGAGAGAAAGCGACATGATGGGGAGAACTGTTCCAGATGAAAGGAAACTAGAAAGACATGGCAACAAAACGCAACGTGTCGTCCTTGATTGGATCCTGGATTTAAAAAAAGAAAAACAACTTTAAAGACTTTGTTGGGTCAACTGGAAAAGTTTGAACAAGGACTGTATATTTGGTGATTTTGTATCAAAGTCAAACACTTGAAGTACAATAATGGTATTGCTTATTTAGGAGAATGCTCCTATTATTGAGAGATAGGTGCTAAAATATTTAGGGTCAATGTATCATGATACCTACAATGTATTTTCAAATAGTGCTATACACCCCCACACCCTCCCACATACACACAAACACACACACACTGGGAGAGAGTGAGATAAAGCAAATGATACAAAATGTTTAAAATTGTTGACGCTAGAGGAAAGGTATATGGATGATTTTTATACTGTTTCTTCAATTTTTCTGAAGGTTTGAAAATTTTCAAAGTAACACACTTGGGTATTATCCAGAGTAGGCTATCTGAAACCAGGTGGCTTCAATTAATTTTCAAGATACAATACTAGTATCCTGTCAAAAATGTTCCCATCATTCTGCAAGAGCGTCCTGACAGGTATTCTATTACACGCCAGTACCCCCAAAGGGGAAAGTGTAGCAAATGAATTAGTTAATGTCTGCTGAATGCTCTGTGAATTAGTTAATGTCTGCTGAATGCTCTGTGGACACCTCTGTTATGGCTGGTTTGCAAATGCCTGGATTACAGGGTTTAGACAAAAAAGTAAATAAATAAGTGAAACTTCATGAATTTAACCCAGTAATGTTATTGACAGCCCCAGCTGCCAAAAGCCCAACCCTAATGAGACTTCCGGGAGGCCATACTGGCGACAGTAGCTCGTGCACAAGGTCTCTTTTGAGTCGGAAGGACAGGTTTCATGCTTTGAGGGGGCCCCATGAAACATATTTATGAAACAAAGGTAGCAAGAGAGAACTAAACAGAAAGCTAATCAAATTGAATAATCTCACTTACAATAGATAAATCATTATTTGCATACTTAGCTGAGATATATATTTTTTCTGTGATGCAAATTCTGAGTGAAGGAAGTTTAAAGGGTTAGGTTGTTTTCGCCTCTGCATTGAGAAAGACTATTTGAACAGCAATTTTATGTATACTCTGAAAACTAGTTCAGAAAATAATAAAGAAATGTAAAATAAGTGAATGCTTTCCGTGTAGGCTGTTATAAACTTACGTAGTCAACTATCCTATATAAAAGTCCCATGAGATCTGATGTAATCCAAAAAAGTATCACTTATTGTGTTTCTGTAGGAATCATCACAGGAAATCTAGCTGGGCTGGAGTGAGCAAGACCAGCTGCACACGACAGCCAGACACTGCCTCTGGACCGGCGGGAAAAGAGATGGTCCATGTGCTTCTCCTTCTGGTCTCTCAAATTTGTCCTTACAAAATTTGTGGGCCTTAACCTTCTCATAAATTTCTCTCTGAAGATCTGGGGCTGTCCTTGATCTGAGAGGATCCTGATGATACATTGTGGGGGATTGGCATAACCCTGTTCAACCAAGTTCTAATTTGGAGATTTGGCCTCAACTCTTGGGCTCCCAGGTGCCAGACCTGCTGTGGAAGGCCTTTTAGGGCCCACCTCTAGTGCACCTGGAGAGAGTTCCGGTGAAGCAGAATGTTTTGACATGGCTGTCTTCAAAGTGGTTCATTAACATGAAAAAATTACACCGTTTTCAAGTTTTTGAATAACTAACTGTGCCGTGCATTCCCCATCCCCGTCTCTCACCTTGGCCTTGAGCCTCACTCACTCTAGTCTCTGTGATGGAGTGAGGGTATTGGTTGCCCAAATTATTTTGTCATTTTTTTAAAAGCTGAAAAAGAAATTTAAATTATGGAATATGTTTAATTTAGAATGGGCAATGAAGGTATACGTGCTTCATGGAAAAATGATGGGAACTCTATGCAGCAATCCTATCTTTAATTTTATTTTTTTGGAAAAACAGCTTTTTTGAGATATAATTGACTTATAGTAAACTGCACATAATTAAAGCATATAATTTGGAGAAATCCATATGCTGATGTGAGGTTAAATATCAAGACTTGTCTCAAGTCATTGAAATCCATTGGGGAAAACAATGTATGCTAGAGGAGAATTGAGGAAAATTGTGATGGTTGATCAACTCCACTCACCCCCTGAAATCACAATGATTGACTTCCTCAGGAATAACGAAAGAAAGAAGAAAGAATAAAAGGAGAGCAGGAAGAGAAGAAAGCAAAGAGAAAGAAGATATAGGAATGTAACATCTGTGGATGTTTTGAAGTTATTGAACCATGGACTGGAATTAGAATTTCAAAAACTGGTGTATCGATAGGCCACCATATTGCTTATTCCCAACTCAAACATTTAACAGCAAAACCGGATAAAGCCTGGAAAGCTGGAGCCAATGCTGGAGGTGGAGACCAGCTACCCTCACCTTCGATTCCTTTTTCTCTAGAAGGACGGATACTTGGGGTAAAATCTAGCTCTTCCACTTTGGTCCTTCAAAGACCATTATCAAAATAAATGCATAGAGAAACACTTTGGCTTCCAGGAGAAAGAGCTTTTAAACCGTGTAACATTACGTAGCAATAGAAACCAGCTCTAGCTAATTCCAGCAGAAAGAGGATTTATTATTAGGAAACACCGCAGATGGCCTTAAACAAATGAAATCCCTCCTAATAAGATAAATAAAATTTAAAACTACACTAAGATATAATTTTTCACCTATCAGATTGGCAAAAATCCAAAAGTTGGACAATCTACTCTGTTGGCAAGGCTGTGGGGAAATAGGCATGCAGACGTTGCTGGTAGGGGTGCGAAATGATAAACCGCCATGAAGGGCAAGTTAGCAATATTTATCAGAATTAAAAATGCACTTATCCTTTGACCCAGCAATCCTGTTTCTGGGAATTTCTTCTAAAGGCCCATCTACATACATAAAAAATGGCATACGCAGTACTGTTTACAATAGCAAAAAATTGGAAACAAGCCAAATAAACATCGATAGATACTGGTTAAAATAAACTGTGTACATCCACACAATGGAAATCTATGCCACTGTAAAAGAGAATGAGGATGCTCTCTATGTACTCATCTGGATATTTTGTTATGTGAAAAAAAACCAAGGTGCAAAGGAATGCATAAATACATGGATAGTACGTGTATAGCATGCTACCATTTGTGTAAGAAAGTGGTAAGAATAGTTATTTGTATTACGTCTGCAAAAAGAAGGCTGGAAAGATACAAACTTGTTTTTAACTGAGGTATAATTGACATATAGCATTATATTACTTTCAGGTGTGCAACATAATGATTCAATATTTGTATGTATTGCAAAAGAATCGAAATAAGTCTCGTTAACATCTGTCACCATACATAATTACTAATTTTTTTCTTGTGATGAGAACTTCTAAGATCAAATCTCTTAGCAATTTTAAAATATGCCATCCAGTGCTGTTAACTATAGTCACCATGCCAGATATACAAACTTTGTGGTTACCGAAAGGTTGTGAGGGCCAATGGGATGCAAAGGGAAAAGGAGTGACACTTCTTCTTGCATACTTTGTGGTATTGCTTTGGATTTGGAACACTGTGAACGAATTTAGAACATTCAGTAAAAAGATGATGTCGTTTCCTAGAGGGCCTGGATAACCGGGCTTGGAGGCTGCTCACTGGGAAACAACTGCCCAAGTCACTCGCCAGCTCTGTGAAATAAGCCATGCGTAGTCCATTCTGAGAATGGCAGCAGTGGTGGCCACAATGACATCCAGCTCCCCGAGGCATTGAGGCCGTGGTTCTAGTGGCAGCCGCCCGTGTCCAGTGTTCAGTGTCGTGGATATGGGCAGTACATGCCATGTGTCTATGTCCAGCACTGGTGTCTTCACTGTGCCACACAAATGGATGCCAGTATGCCAAGATACTGACCCCCTCAGCGTTTAGTACTGCAGGTGATACTGGGGCTGGAGCCCCCAAGCTGGTTGTCTGTAGCAGCCAAAAGCCTTAACCATTTGCCCCGCTGTGCATTACACATGGTATACTTTTCTATGTACGTTTTCTTTTGAAAAAGCTTGGGAAGCAATGGATTAGCAAATAAGCCTTAAAAGAAAGGCCCTCCCAGTTTGCCTCCTGGAGGCTAATAAATCACAATGATCAAAGCATCCAGATTCGTTAAATTTAAAGACATTTGTTTGTTCTGCTGGCTTAGAGTGGATTTGCGGCTGTTGATGTTCAAGTACTCAATGCTCTGTGCCAGAGGCTGGTTTCCAAGGAAATGAAGGCTCCATTAAAGCTGCTTTCCACAGAAGCATTAGAGTGCTTACCTGAGGGTTTACAATTAGTGAAAGTCTCCATGAGATGTACAAGGGAACTTTGGGAAGGGTGATATTTACTTCTATATTCTCTCACCTAAAGGAACATACAGAAAAAATATGTTTTGAGGGAGGGTGAGGGGAAGACCCAACATAAGGTGCCCCAGAGTGGCCTGTCTCAATGTTTTGTTTGTGTGTGGGTTTTTCTTTTCTTTTTTTTTTTTGTGAGGAAGATTGGCCCTAGGCTGACATCTGTTGCCAATCTTCCTCTTTTCGCTTGAGGAAGATTGTTGCTGAGCTAACATCTGTGCCAATCTTCCTCTATTTTTGATATGTGGGACTCTGCCACAGCATGGCTTGATGAACGGTATGTACGTCCATGCCCAGGATCCAAATCTGCATATGCTGGGGCATGGAAGTGGAGCATGGGAACTTAACTACTATGACACCAGGCCAGCCCCCGTCTCAATGTTTTTTAAGTCCCTTGATGTAGTGTATAGGCCTCCTGGGGCATCAGGTGGGTTGGAGGTGGATGGATATTTGATCTGGAGGGGAAAATGGAAGATATCCAGTACAACCTCTAAAAAATATAGGGCCATGTTAGTCACATACAGTTAGGTTGGCTTATTGAGAGAGAAATGCTATCATTAACCAAATCTTCCCTTGACAATTCTGACTTTTATTCTTTGTTCTTTTACCAGTATGTCAAACGATAGAGAAAGAGCAGGAAGAGGAGTCCTCTGCCCTGACTCCAAACCCATTCTCATGGTCTTGATAGAATTTTTCTGGATTTCACTCATCTGTGCATCTGTCCATCCATCCATCCATCCATCCATCCATCCATCCACACATCTATCCATTCACCTTTCCAAACGTTTATACAACAAGCATATGTTTTTCAAGCATTGGCACAAATTATTTCATACCATGTTCTTTGCTAAGAACTGAGTATGAAGAGGGGAATACGACTACTTTCCAGAATCTTGCAGTCTTATGGAAGACAGACACGCAAATAAACTAATACAATGTGATAAGTGTTAATTATAAACATGCACATACAGATCCTGGAGAAAGGAAGACCTAACCCTTCACAGTGTAGGAAGGGTAATGCTGGAGCTTAGACTCATACTAGAGTAGAAGCTCCTAAATGGTCCCTTTTAATGAAATAGAAAAAGGCACTCTGTCTGAGCAGACAAAATAGACAACGGTGCCCCCTCCAGCTGGACACGGTCTTGGGCCAGACACACGATGGGTGAGTGTAACTTAGGCTGGATTTCACTCCGTTGGTCAGCAGCCTCCATGCATCCCTCAGACTACCCGCCCTTATGGGGCAGTCCTGTCCATCAGACGTAGTTATCCAAAGGCTGCTACATCAGAGTCAGGGCTTCTCTTTTGTTGACTTAGTCTAAGACCCACCCAGAGAAAGGGATGAGTGGATGGGTCAAGGTGGTCTAATTGTTATCAGCTCAATTCCCTCCCTTGCTTAGGAAGAAAAAATTTAACCAGAACCAGGAATCAAAAAATTTTTGGAGCCAAGTAGTACTGACCAGTGTTAGATTGTTATTTTTACTGTTGTAAGGGTATGCCAGCACATTATAAATAAGGTGAACTCACTCTCTTTTCCATGTCTTCCCACCGCAGGTAATACCATCACATGTACTTGCATATTTCCTATACAGTAACTATATAAGTGAATTCACAGCTCCGTATTTTTGGTGTTTCTTCTCTTTTGCTTTTTAAAAACGTAGAATAATATCTTCTCTAGCATGAAACAAATTTGCTGTCTTTAATTTATTGCTTTATTGTCAATAAACCATCAGGCAAAAGGAAATCTAAGGTAATTAAAGGGAACTTATTGACAAGGTCTTGTTGGTAATATGTGATGACATTAAAAAAACCCCAAAACCCAAAAAGCAGCCCCTGTAGTTGTCCATGAGTGACTGCAGTGAGATGAAATTTTCCATTATTTTATTTTGCAGGATGTTAGTGTGTGAATATTGGAGAAGTACTCATCTTACATAAAGTAATAGCACCTTTCATGGTGGCCTGGTCAGGGAACAAAAGCATCGTTTAAATTGTTAGAGTCATTCCTTATGTAATTCACTATCCTTATAGCAGCAAGAAACTCAGACCCACTTGTGAAACTCAGTTTTGCCATAATTAAATGCATATCCGATACCGGTGTTAGTTCAATGCATGACTTCTCTCTACACAATGCCAATAATCATTGTTTTTTATTTCTATTTCTCTCTCATTTTTCCTCTACAGAACTCAAAGGGATTCAAATCAGTTTTCCAGCCTAAAGGGTAGGAGTGGGCTTGCAGAGTGAGGACTGTGGGAATGTGGGGGAGCAGGGAGGCCAAGGGACAGAGATGTGAAGATTCTTACTACCGGCTGCAGTGGCAGCAAACAGCTTCCCTATGGGCAAGTCACATGGACTCTTGAGACTCAGCTGTCTGTAAAATTATCCGCATTATGCTAGAATCCATTGCTTTCTCACTGTCACTGGCTTGATGCCAGTGTCATGCTTGCTCAAGAAATCTGTTTGGGGAAAGCAATATAATAGTCAGTAAACAAATGGTTTCAAATCTGGGACAACAGGATTCTTATTCTTATTTTAGAAGGTCTAATTTCATGTGGCATCCTTAGTATAGTTGGTGTTCATTTACAAATTTTGATGATGGTCTATTAAGATTCATGTTTCTTTTTCGTTAGGGAGGAGTTCTCTCCATACTTTATGACTCTCTCCACTGTACAAGGCACAAATTAGTCATTTACTGGTTTTTGCTCATTATCAATAAACAACAGCTTACATTGACCAGGTGGTAAGTCCACATGGACTAAATTAACTGGATAATTGCAAAGACTCCATTCTCTTGGGGCTTTTAGAAGATGTCTCTTTCACTGTTGATGAGTGGTTGGCCATCTTCAGCACCATGACCTCCATACTGTCTTTGCTGCCTACTTTGACACACCACAGCCCTGCACAGCTGCCTGTTAACCTATCATAAACAAGCACAATTTGAAAAGAGTTAGTGGGAACAGGAGAGTAAATTTTTTCTTTCAGAATCTGTAATTTCTGATTTGGGTTAAAGTTGGTAGGCTTTAAAAAAAGGAGTAATTAATGCATTCAACAAATCTTTATTGAGCCCCACTATGTGCCAGGCACAAGAGGATACAGCAGTATCCTCTTTCAGGCAAGCGTTCAATTCTCATGAAACTTGCAATCTAGAGGAAGAAGATAGACAATAAACAATTATAAAAATAAACAATGCAATTCTAGATAGCGATAAATACCATGAAAAAATAAAATAGACTGATGTGTTGGTGGGAAGCTACTTAGGGTGGGATGGTCAGGGAAAGCCTCTTTGAGGAGGTGAATTTGCTTTCTTAAGGTATGGTTGGTTGAATACTTCCTATGCTGGGCCTGGCCTAATGGTTATATCATCTCATTCAATCCACACAGCAACCCAATGAGATAATACAACTGTTTCCTTTCTACAAACGAGGGAACTGAAGGATGGAGCCATTTGGAGACTGGCCCCGGACAGTTTACCACAGATGGTAAATGGTGGAGCCAAATTTGAACCCATGGAGTTTAACTCTAGAATCTGTGCCTTCAGTTACTACAGATACTCTCTGCCTTCAGCTGAAACCCGAAGAAGCCAGCCATGTAAGGGGTTGGAAGCAGCTGTGTTAGGCAGAGGGAACAGCCAGTGCAAAGTTCTTGAGCTGTAAGGAGTTTGTGGAGTCCCAGGAGCAGACCAGAGACCCTTGTGACTGGAGCAGAGTGAACGAGGGCAGGAGGGGTGATGGGGGCTCACGGGCGGGCAGCAGCCAGACATTGTAAGGCCTTGTGGTCCTTGGGAAGGAGTTAGATCTCATTCTGAGGGAAACCATTGAAGAATTATAAGAAGGGAAGCTTTCTGCCTTTAGGCTGAGTAAGAGGGGGCCCTATTCTGGGCTCCATGCTTTCATGGGCCCCACACATGTCTTGCGCACACACATGCTTGTGTGCACACCACACATACATGCATGCACACACAAGAAACAGATCCTTCAGGGTCTGGGTATTGCATTATGGTGAAAATCAGATATAAATGGCAACAATTCATACCATAAAATTAAAATATTTTGTCATGCTTTCTGCAATAACAAGAACTATCATATACAACCCCATTAAAATATTTGAACATGATATGTAGAATTTGACTTTTACTTTTGAATCCAAATATTGGTTTAAGAATTTTATTGACAATTCTGGTTGGTACTGTCTCAGCAGGGGAAAATTTCTCCAATTTGAAATTAATTAAAAAACCCTAAGAACTGTAATAACTCAAGAAAGGAATTATAATTTGACATTACTATCAGAATACAAATTATGTGAAAGTCTTGGTTGTTAATAATGAAGTTATTGATTTTACTGAAATGAGGGCATGAAAAATAAATTTTATTCCATAAATAGATAATCATTTATGGCTACATATATCTTTATTTCCTTACTCATGCAAACACTGCTGGCCCATCAGCAGAAGACTCAGATGTGTATAATAATAATTAAATTCAGTCATCTTTGATATTTTGCCAACTTTTACTCTTGTACAAACTACACACACATCTTTTGATTTTTGCTTCTGTGCATTTACATTTGTCAAAGTAGGAGGATGGAATATATTTTATTTGATGGTTTATTTGCTTTAAGTATCAACTGAAAATGTAAATGAACAGTATGTGGCTTCCCTTTGTCCCTCTGCCCAGGTCCTGCAAATGTCAGGAGTGGGCTGTCAGGGAAGCGACATGATCTGATTGACGTTATTAAAGAATGAAAAAAACAGCAAAGCTACACTCAATTCTAAAAGTGATATTATCTGATTTAGGTTTTTAAAACGTAAAAGCTATTGCTATACTCATAGGTAAAAGCTATACTCATTTCTGAAACACAAAAATTTTTTAAAAGAATCTTTCATTCATCAATGTTTTCCCTTCAAGATTGGGCTTCGACAGCAGTTAGACTAGTGTGGAGAAGAAGACACCGGTATCTTGGATTATTTCTTGTCCCACATCATGTCAAATATGGATTCTTAGGTGTGAAAAGCCCACATCAATCCTCTTTTGTTTCCTAGAGCGGTGGTTCCCAGTGTGGCATCTTAGAAACACTTGTAGAGTTTTTAAAGCAGAACTTTGCCGGGGCTCCACTCCAGAGATATGAGATAATTGGTTTGGGTGGGGCTTTTCAGTCTTTGAGAGGTCCAGGTGATTCTACTGTGAGGTCAGGGCTGAGAGCTGTCGCTTCAGGTTCTCCTTGTTTTATAACACTGCCCTCTTCTCCCTTATTTGGAAATTTCACTGATTTCCCCCACCTTTTCTTTTTTTAGGCTTTTCCGGCAGGTATCATCTCTTTATCTCCCTGGTGATTTTCTTCCTTTAACTGGCTACAAAGGAAATTATTATCACTTTATTGGACTGTGATTTATGTTGCTTAGAAAAATAATAAAGTCACATGAACACATGTGGGTTAAAAATATAGTTGACAATCAGCAGGCAAACTCAGTGGGATTTGAGTCCATAACCTTTTGTACCAGCCTCAGAAAGATGGCATATGATATGATGAAAAATATTACTGGACAGAATAAATATATAGTGTGTATATATAAATCCACAAATATGGATTTACATTACTCATGAGAGCCTGCTCACAGAATCCTGGGACTAAAATGTGGCCGTCCACGCCAAGGTTTCTCTGAATACATTTCATGTTGGACTCAGGACCAAGTTCATTGCTGAGCTTTATGGCTGACTGAGTGATGATGCTACACTGAAGTGCAGAGCACCTGAGCCCATAAACAAGGTGCAACTTAGGGACTGTGGGGCTAGTTGGGAAGGACTTTCACGAGAGAGAATCATAAAACTGCTTGCGAGAGGCCTCTGCTGAAAAATATAGCTGCTGTTAGTGTGGTCATTGACTGGATTCTGGGCTGAGCTGCAGCCTTTTATGATCTGAGGCAGTAAATTCCCTTTATTAACATAAACAGTGAGTCTCCTGAAAGGACAGAGCCAAGCAAACTTCAGATGCCAGAGGTCCTCTGGACAAGGAGTTCTCCTCTGGACCCCAGATTAGTATTTCTGCGGTTATGCTGATTTTTTTTGTTTATAGACCCTTATTAGCAGTTTACATTCTGCTTTTTGGTATTTTTCCATTTCATTGAATCCTTTCACTGTGTGTTGTCTCTTCACGTATGTTGACTTTTATTCTTAAAGTTTTTCCGTCCCTACTACCTCTATGGCAGTCCAGGTTCCCAGCCCCTCCTGCCTGGATTGCTGGGACAGCCTGCACCTGCTCTCTCTCCCTCCTGTCTGTCTTTGATCCCTCTAGCCCCTTCTCTACCTTCCACTATCATGATCTTTCTTAAGACTAAATCTATTATGAACTCCTCCGCTTAAAAGCCTCAATTATTCCTCACTACTCTTAGGATAGAATTTGAATCCCCAAGAGGGCTTACAAGGTGCTTCATACCCATCCTTTGCCTGCCTCTGCCACCTCTTCTCCTCTCACCTGATCCCTACCCTCCTTCTCCCTACTGGTTTAAAGTGATCCCCTAACATCCTGCACCAGAATGACTCTACGATGCTTATTAAGAAATCCAGATCCCTGTGTTCCTTCCAGTGCCGATTGGACAAGAATCCCTGGGAGCTCCCAAGGGAGTCTTCTAAGAGCCAATCTGAGAACCATTGGGTAAACCACTGAAATTGATGAATAGAGATGAAATGCAAGCCCCGTAGACGGCAGTGGGTGAACTCTGCTTCCTTAGCCAGGTCCGCCAGCAGAGGAGGATTTCAAAGGTCAGAGAGGTCTGGTTGGGCAGGAATATTTCCTCTTCTCTGTGGCTGTTGTGTCTGATGTTAGCACAGTTGGAAATCTGAGAATCCTTCAAATATCCTTGAAAGTCTCCTTTTGAAATACGAAGTATCTTAGAAACTTAACTTGCGAAAAGGTTTTAATTCAGACCTTCAGTGGTCTGGGTGAAATACAGTGAAAAGAGAGTGGGACTTAGAGTCAGATGACCTGAGTAAGGCTTGAATCTGTTTCCACTGATATTTCAACCTTGCAAATTATTTTAATCTCCTGATTAAATTATGGTTTCCTCATCTGTGAAATGGAACTAACAGTATTGTTAGGTCTAAATGAAGTGAGGAAATGTTTTGTAAACTGCTAATTGCAATCACCCAAGTTGGTAGTTATTCTTTTTCTCTGGTTTTGCTTGAAGAAAGAGGAGAGTAATTGGACCCGGATGAGACACTTAGGATTCAGAAAATATTGTGAAGTGGATTTCAGCGACATCATGATATATCAAAATTTTGGGATACAACTTAGGGGGAAACTTACAGCACTAAAATGGAAAATCTTTGTCCTTCAAAATGAAACTGTTACAAAAATGAAAACACAAAGCATAGAATGGGAAAAAATATCTGTAAAACATATACCTGACAAAGGGCTTGTGTCTAGATTATATAAATAAATCCTAAAACTGCATAATAAGATGACAAATGACCCAATAAAAATGGGGAAAAGATTTGAACAAACATGTAACTAAAGAAAATATATGGATGGCTAATAAGCACATGAAAAGATCTTCAACATCCTTAGTTATGATGGAAACACAGACTGAAACCGCAATGTGATACAACCACAAATTTAGCCACTAGAATGGCTAAAACTACAAAGATTGACCACACCAAGTGTTGATGAGGATGTGGAGCACCCAGAACTCTTGCCCAGTGCTGGTGGGAACGTAAAACAGTACAACCACTTTGGAACACAGCTTGGCAGTGTGGGGACCCACTTGGAAACCTAGACGGGGTAGAAAGATGATTTGAAGTTGAAGACATTTGGGATTCAACAGATAATGGAAAAAGCTTTCTCAGAGCTTCCTTTATTTGACTGAAAGCAGATATTTCTGAGAAATGAGGATTGCCATAAATCTCTTCTTTGGGGTAATGTCTATTCCCAGGAGAAACCAAGAATAAACCTACCATAAATCCCCTGTCTGGGGGACAATTATAGCAACTGGAAACAAGTAATGATAGCAAAATTTATAATCCACTGAACAAAATAAAAATCCATGAATCCACATTGATATAAATAAGTGAATAAAATAGATACAAATGGAAAGTTTGGTTAAAACCAGATAGTTACATAGTTTCAAAGTAACTTCCCACAAAATATCTATTAATTACAGGGGAAAAGAGAATAACCTCAGGGTGGAAAAGCCTGGCAGACTCACCTTCATCAAATGATCCAACCGAATGTCACCAGCATGAGGACAAATAAAAAATGTGTGACACTTGATAAGATGTGATGGAAAATATTTCCTTGATACTCCTGTCAAAGATGTGTAACCTGAATCTAATCATCAGACAAAACAAATTAAGGGACATTCCTAAAAAAAAACCACACACATAATTTGGCTTTTATAACCTTCAAAAGTGTCAAGGTCATGAAAGTCAAAGAAAGTCTGAGGAACTATTCCAGACTGATAGAAACTAAAGAGACATGACGAATAAACACAACGTGCGATTCTAGGTCTTTTTACGATAAATGACTTACTCAGGAAAATGGTGCAACTTAAAAGGAGTCTGCAGATTAGGCGGTAGCAGTGTCTCAGTGTTAATGTCCTGGTTTTGATGGGAGTATTGTGGTTATATGGGCTAATTCCTGTGTTTGCAGGAAGTGTACACTAAGGTATTCAGGGGTAATGGGTATCATATTGGGAACTTACGCTAAAATGGTCCAGAAAAAAAAGTTCTTTATACTATTCTTGCAACCTTACTATAAATTTGAGATTGTTCAGAGTAAAAATTTGAACAACTTTATACAAAAGAAGTTGTCTTGTATAATGGATTGCTGTGGGGCAGGAGAAGTCAGGATACCAGATAGATGCTTTTGCAGTAGACCACGTGAAAAAGACAGTTGTTTCAACCAGAATGGTAACAATGGAAATGGAAAGAAGTAGAGAAATTTTTAATATGTTTAGGACAGGCAACTGATGGTAAGTGGAGGTTGAAAGACAAAGACTTCAAGGATGATTCCTAGGTTTGGGGGCTAAGCACCTGGGTGGTTAGCAATGGCATCTTCTGAGATGGGGGGACTGGGAAAGGAACTGGTTTGAGAATGACAGTAAGAGTTCTGATCTAGACGTAAGTTGGAGATGTCACGTGAAGATGCTGAGTAAGCAGCTGGAAATGTGAATCTGGCGCTTAGCGGTGAGAGATAAATTTTGGAGTCACCAACCCATGCATGGTTTCAGCCGTAGGACTGAATAAGATTGCTGTTTCAAACAGGGTTCTTGGTTGACAACTGGATCTCCTCTAGCATAAAGGTCAAGTAGAGCAGTGTTGGTCCTTCAGCTTTGTTCTTCTCCTTCAAAATTGAGCTGGCTTTTCTGGGTAATACAACTTTTTTTTTGTCTTTAGAGCAGTAGGTTTTCTCTCAAAGATACCCTCAACTTCAGCATTTGGGGTGTACTCTTTTTCAAACAGAAATCTTTGCATTTTAACAGAAGAGAGTGGAAGAGGATGCTCATTTCTTACTTTTACATTATTTTAAAATCCACAGATATAAATTTCCTGTGACCTGCGATCCTGAGAACATAGGACTCTTGGAAGGGTACCATGAAAAATCCATTCTGTGGTGATATTTCCACTCTTCTCGTTTAGTTAGAGACTTCAGTATGAGAAGTATCTCTTAGAAATTCACCTGGGAAATCATTTTTTTCTCTTCTGCTATTTTGCCCCTAAGTGAAGCTACAGTTCTCGTGGGCTGCCATCAGAGCCATTTCCCTCACCCCTCAGCTGTCAAGGCCTCCAGGAGAATATTATGTGATTTTATGTGTAAATCAGGCAGTGGGAACAGATGAACTGTTCAGATTCAAAAAGGCGGTTTCCATGAAACTGATAAAAGAAAGACAAGGGGGATATATCTATGATCCCAAAGTATGTTTCATCTATTTACTTATTATTGATTTTAGTTTTTCCAAATTATGTTTTAGACCTTTATTTTAACATTTTCAAGATTCTTCGGAGTTGTATCGGGGGTCCCTTGTGTCCACTACTCACCTTTTGAGGCACCTTGAACAATATTTGCCTGATGGCTGTTTCTACCTGTCCTTCATTCTAAAAACTTCTTAAGAAAAGTGGCTGATAGCTTTGTCCTACGTGGTATTTGCCTTTCCTTATGTTGACCTGGGTTTGACTTTTTGAATAAGGACTTTGCCAATCTATCTCTATCTCAAATATTCCCAGTTTCCCCTTGCAGGCAGAAATGATAAGGAAATGATAAGAAACCCACCTTTTCTGCCAAATAGCTCTTTCCGTCTCTCTGTGTCCTTCAATCTGACAGCCTCCTTTTTCCAAAAGAATCAACAGCTCAATTTCAGGTATAAGTGCAGTCTCTGGAGTCAGATCGTCAGAATTTAAACCCTGTTCAAACCCTGTGTGATCGTGGGTAATTCACTTCATCTCTCTAAGTCCCAGTTTCCTCATTTGTTAAAAGAGGATATTGTGAGGATCAAATAAAGTAACTCGTGGAAAGTTTTTAACACAGAGCTGGCATGTGGTATGTGCTAAATACGGTAATTTTATCATTATCTTTATTATTATTCACTTACTGGTCTAAAACCATCCTCCTCAAAGGGCCAGGATTCTGACCATGTAGTAGCTTGAGCTAAGTGTTAATTGAGCTTTTTCTGAGCTCCCATAGCACTTTCTGAAGACCTCTGCCACCATTCTTATCAGGCAGTATTATGGGCTGGGCTGGCCTGTAGCCAGCAGACCCGTGTGCACTGGCCAACGTCCCTTCCGACTGGTTGGTGTCCACAGTACGAGGATAGCTATATATTTTGAATATCTCCCTGATTGTAAATGTATTCTGTCTCCTCTGTTGGATTGAGAGCTCCCAAGGGCAGGGAATGTGCCTAAGCACCGAGCCTAAGCCCGTGCTTGGCACACAGTAGACTCTCTATAACTCTTTGTTGAATCATAGTAAATTGTGAGATCTTGAGGTACTGTAGTGGCCTTGAGGTGTTATATAAAAGCTAGCTACCTTTTGGCTGTAATTGTCAAAACAAATGATGTGGAGGAGCTGCGTCTAGGGAAGGAGGTGGCCATGAGCCCCTGTCTCAGGTCAGATCAGTATGAGCACCTCCGACCCGACCGTATTGTGCTCGAGCCTGTAGCAGTTTCCCCATCAGCTTTAACCACAAGTAGGGCATGCACTCAGACTACTGGAGGTTACTGCGTGAGATATTTACTACTTAGCTTCTTTGCGGTGTGCAATGCAAACTGGTCATCAGCTGCTGCTTAATGACACATGAGCTGTTGTCACATGTTCCCTTCTTGCCTTTGTTCCTCCCCCCCTGCAATCATCTCGGACACGTGATTAATTTATGGGTCGCAGACAGCATGTGGGCTCTTTATCTTCCACAACCCCAGTACAGCTGGAGGGTAATAGAGATTCCAAGACAGTTTTCAAAACATAAATAAGGAAGAAATAAAAGACACTCAACGTGTTCATCTGGTTGAAAAAATCCTGCATATAGTCTTTTAGTACTGAGAGGGCTTCCATGTCTAATGAAATATTCCTTTCAATTCCATGGTCCTGCGGTTGGGGTGGGGGTGGGTAGTTTCTAGGCCAGAACCTTCTCAGAGCAGTGGTTTTCATTTTGGAGGTGTGGAAGTAGGACCTAAATCCACATCCAGTCAAATGTATGAGAAGGGTGGCTGTAAGAAGGACCAGTTAGTTACAGTAAAAGTTAATTCACATCTGAAATGAAAGCACAGACAAAGCATGGGCTCCACTGGATCATAAAAATTAATAATAGAGGCCCGGGGGCAGGCGCAGCGCCAGGATGACCTTTCTGAGACACCTCTGAACCTCAAGACCCACTTTAAAAACCATTGTCACGGTGATAATGAGACCACCTAAGGCCACATGAATAGAGTTAAAACCCATTAGGGGCAAGTTGTACTGCAGAACCAATTCAGATTCCTGCAAAGGAAGAAAATGTGTGTGTGTGTGTGTATAAAAGAACCAGAGAAAGAGACAAAAAGAAAAACTGAAATATAATTCCTTAAGGCATTTCTTTTCCCCGGGGGAGCAGACTGAATGAATGGAAGGAACCTTGGACCAGGAATCAGGAGACTTGGGTTTGAGGCTGGAGCTTGGTCTCTCTGAGCCTATTGCTTACGTGCCTGAACCTTGGCTCCATAAGCCATGAGAGACCTCACGGGGTTATTGCGAGATGATAACAGAGGTGCAACCGCCTTGAAAATAAACTTGATAAATAATGCAAGCCATTGTTGCTATTATTACAGAAGTGTAGTACTATAATTAATAATTAACAAAGGGTGATGTCATGAACCTACATGCACCACCCTCGTCAGGACTATACGCAAAGCCCTTTCTCTCATGACTGAAGCACGGGCCAAGTCTCAAGTCTGCTGAATTGTAACAATAAGGTATAATCATATTGCTAAGATTATACACCAGCAATTCTCTCTTAAAAGGAGGCGGATAAGAGAATTAACTCAGCACTCCAAGAACAACCTGAGAACATTTTAGAAAACACACACTGTAAGACGTCGTGTGACAAAAACTTAATAACAGGAGTTATATTTTCTCCTCCCCCCCCCCATCTCACTTCACACTCTCTTACTCACTTCTTCAAAGAATAATTGAGCACATCTGCGTGTCATTGTGCTGAGCTCTGGGAGGACTACCAACTAAGTAGGGCATGATCCTTGCCCTCAAGGAGCATCCTGTTTACTCTGGGAAGCTTGGAGGTAGAGAAACTGGTCTTAATAAATTGCTTGTTCCACTGCATGGGCTGGTAAGATGGAATCAGGGCCAGGGCATGGCATGTAATCATGCCTTTGACTGTGTGGTTCTTTCCACCATACATGTCATCCCTTTTCATTATTAGATGGTGAACTCCGTATAGATCAGGTTAAGCATTTGCTCCCCTGAAATGTCTTTCCTGCTCGCTCAGGCAGAGTTAGCCTGCCTCTTTATTTCCACAGTACTTGGAATCACACAGATCCAGGTTTTGATCTGGGCTTAGCCCCTCACCAGCTATTTACCAGAGGCTGTGGGCAAGTTACTTGACCTCTCTGATCACCACTTACGTTGTCTGTAAAATGAGGCTAATAATGGTCTCCTTGAAGCGGTAGTGTTGTGAAGACTGAATGAGATAATATAATGTAAATGCCTAGAACAGCTGGTGATCCTCAAAACATGGGTTCAGTGGATGAATGGTAGCATTTTTTATAATTCTCTATTAAAAATATTTGTAAGGCTTGACTCCTGCACCAGACTCAGTGCCATGCTTCCTACTTGCATCTCTGAGGTTTTACCCATAGAAAGTTCTCCATAAATATTTGATGAATGAACAAATGAAAGAATGGATGTAAAGTGGTAGTAGTGGGCAAGTAAAAGAGATGACAGAGCTAATTTACCGATAAGTTTGGGATTAAATTATAATCTTGTGAACTCATTAACAGAGTGGGAACGCAGTGGGAACAAGTAATTGATTTTGTTAGAAAACATAAAGCAAATGTCTCCAACCCAGCAAGGCTGCAGCTACAGCCGACTGTCTTGCCGATTGGAGTGAATCGGCTTCTAGTTGGATATCTCATGGGCCCGAGAAGCTGCCAGAATATTCGGGTCAGGAAGGTAGTTTTTCAAAAACATGGCCCATTGTCATGTCACCAGGTTGTTTTCTCTCCTAATAACAGAACACTTTAATGTTTGGGGCGAGAGTACTTCTCCTGCTATAATGAATTTATAATAGATTAAGATGAGCTATGCAAATGTGATCATCATAATTACAGTGACTTTGAGCTTATGATTTCCTCTATTAATTATTCTTCAGTGGTTTAGCAGTGCAAGAGTTCAAGATATCAAAAATCACTCAGATTTTATGTATTAACACCTCCTCTTTTTACTTCCTAGGAATAAATGTTTATTAAATAGCTGTACATATATCAAGGTGAAAATGTCCTCATCTTAAGAGCTAGCATCATAATTTCTCATAGGCAAAGAACTATCTTTGATTAGGAAAATATCTTGATAAATCACTTGGGGGCAAAGTGAGATCTTATGGGTATAGGATGGCAGGAACTAAAGAAACTAAAGAGACAGGAGAATTGGACAGGAAATTGAGGATGGCAGGAAAGAGACTGAGACATCAGAGGGGGTGGGGAAGGACGGAGAGAAGACGGCTGAGCACCAGGGGCAGGATCCAGTGCCCACGGTGTAGAAACTGTGTAGGGACTTGTAAAAAGAGAATTGTGTTAAGTTTTGAGTTGTTTCCACTATTGGGCTGTAAACCTTATCTCTGGAAACCTTCAAAAGCTCTCTGGGTGGAAATGAGGGGCAGCCTGAGTCCACTCCTGGGTTGATATGGTCCCAGACAGGGAAAGCAGGAGAACCAGAGGGAACCTGGAGCAGAGAAATGCCCTTTGCACCCAGGCCCAGTCCCAACCCCAGGATTTCACAGGAAGCCTGAGTAGAGGTTTGAACTTTCCACCATTCTCTGAAAAGATTCATTTTATCTAGATCTTAAAAGAAGGGAGAGTAAAGAAGTGGCTAAGAGTGTGAGTTCAAATCTCTGTTACTATCCCATACTCCCTTTGGCAAGTTACTTAGCTTGTATAAATCTCATTTGTAAAATGAGGTGAATCATAACAATGGCACCTACTTTGCAGGGAGGATTAAATTAGATAAGGCTGGCAAAGTGTTTACAACCGTGCCTGGCACATAGCAAGCATTTCATAAATGTTGGGTAGTAGTATAATTATTGTATATGTGAAAATAATCGATTGCCATTGTGTTTCTGGTCAAAATTACTGTTTTGCTTGGGAGATTCAGGCAGTGAACCTGCCAGAACTCATACCTTCCAAAGCAATGGTGAGAATGGGTTTCATTCTCAGTAGGGTCTTCGTCCTTACTGTCTTTTCAGAGTGCCAATACACAAGCCTTATATGCAGAAAATATCTTCCTTCCTGAGTCCAGGAGCTTTGCCTATGGCACACCAAGCTGTAGTTCCCAACTTTTTGATGGTGACGAAAGTGTTTTGGAAATATTCCTGGATCATCATACTAATGGTCCCTTCTATCTATGTGACCTTTTAGAGTTTACAAAGGCCATGCATGCCAGCCTTGTGAACAAAGCTGCCCTTATCCTCATTGCAAACGAGAAACTGTGGCTCAGACAGGCTGGTTATCCACATCCCCACATCCAAGGTGGCTGTAAATTAGAACCCAGGCTTTTTGACTTCTGTTTCATTGATTTTTGGGAGTATGAAAGGATGTTCTTTATCATCTAAAGTAGCTCTAATGTCTGCAAACTCCTCCCCAGAGAGAGAAAAACAGAGGAAGATAGTTTTGAGCTATTTTGCATAACAAAGGAGTTTAGCCCTCCCTATTTAAGATCAGAAGTCTATTTGACTATGTTAAATGCAGGCTTCTGGCACTAATCTTATATATTTTCTTTATTTGAATCTCTTTGGAATAAAGTGATACGCTTTAGTCAATCAACTAATTTCATGAAAAGAAAACTATAGACCCTATCCTTGGAGAAATTCTAGCATGGTCTCCTTTATGAACCAAAAGATGCTATTCCCTTGAGTTTTCCACCTCCTCTCTTCTCATAGCTCAAAATACCACCTGGTGCCAGAGTGCGTGCCCTTTTTGAGTTAAAAGGGCAATACCAGGGGCTGCTTCGTCACTCTAAATCTTCTCCCCCTGCTTTTATCTTATCTATGTGATCATGAGATAACAAAGCTATTGTCCATAATGCCTTAGAAGACAGGATATTTGGGGAGGAGCAGTTGGCACAAGGAGGGCCGATGAGGGAGAAAAGAAGCCGCATGAGGAAGATAACCAGTAAAGAAGCCTGGGTGGAGGAGAAATGAGGAACTTGCTTTGTAAAATCTCACTCTAAGTATCTGTGAAGGAAACTGCGCCTGAAGCTTGAAAAATTCAAGTGGAGCTAGAAACCCGGGGCTGGGATAAGTATTTGTTGGAATTATTGTCTAACGTTTGGAAAGTGTAGGGTGAGAACGCTGTCCTAGGGAGGATGGCTGCTGGGAAATTGTAACACCTTCGCCCTGGTGATCTGAATCGGTTAAGGCAACTTTGAACAGGTTCTTAAGGTGTCATTTCCATACACTGGAGAATCTGGCTACTTAAAGGCCTAAAGATCGTGATGTGTGTGTGTGTGTCAGAGAGAGAGACAGAGAGAGAGAGAGAGAGAAAGAGTGTGGCAGTCTGGCTCACATTGAAAGAGGGAGTGGCGGTGGGAAAGGGTCAGAAAGGCCTGGTCAATGGGAAGTTCAGGAAAGTTAAATCCCAGAGAGCATTTAACTTCTAAAAAGGAGAGTTTACTTTAAAAAAAAAAGTGTATAAATTCCCTTGAGTTCTCATTTAATGCCTTTCCAGGATTTCTCTCTCTAGGGATGTATTAATGTGTAGAGAGTGAGAAACAAGACACTGATGGATAGGGTTTCATGTTGTTGTTGTTGGTCCGTAATTATAAAAGGAACATCTTCTAACTTTGGCATTGCAAACTGATTTGCATAACCCTGCTTTACTATCCCAGCTGATAGGGGGAGAGGAAAAGAGAATGACCCCAGAACAGAATGTTGTTCTGGCGTCTCCTGATTTCAGCAGTACAAAAATGGCTTAATGCCTCAGGATTCTCAGAGTAAACTGAATCTATTCCCATCATTTTGAATATGTAATTCATGACTGCAAAGCCTTTTGCACAAAGAAAGATGGCAATACCTGGCAATGTTAATTAACAATGTATAGATTTGAAATGTGCTCTTCCAAAGCTTTCAAATCAAATGCTAAATGATGCCAAGGGTCTTCAAAAGCAATTAGAGGAAAGAAACACATCAAGTTAACCTTCTTCATCTTCACTAATTAATATTTACTGGGTATCTAGACATCTTGCTTGGTATTGAAAAAAAAGGAATCTGGAATTTTATGATGGTTGATGAAATACTTATGAGTTCAGTGACAAGGTAGAAATGGGAATAAATGAACTAGTTGAGCATGATATGAACTATTTGAAGAAGTTTGGAATTTATTGAGATCTTATTAGCAGAATCCTGAATATATCCTCTCAGAACTAATGGGTTATGCCTCTAAAGTATCAACTCACTTCTTTAAGAGGAAATATAGTTAAACTGTGGCAGGATCTTTGACTACTATTTGAGTTTCGGCAACTACCCTTCTCTCTGCTCTCTCTAATTCAATTCAACTCACCTTTAGAATGTGTATCATGTACCAGAGTCCAGTGCTAGACCTTGCCAGAGAGATAGAAATTCGTAAAGTAAGGTCATCTTGTCAAAGAAAACGTGGTTGAGTGGTTAAGAGACTTGGGTCCTGAGGAGTCTGGCTCCAGGACAGAAATCCACTGTGTGATTTTTCAGGCCCAACCGCGGGCAATAACAAAGGCTCCTCCTGACAGGCTCGTGAGGGAGGGCTGCCCTCCCCACTCTGGACTTGGTGCACAGCCACTGCATCACAGTCTCTGAGGGGAATTGCAATCAAGCTCTCAGGCCCCTCTGCCTGGTCATGCTCTTTGCACATTTGCATTCTTGGCCTAGGCATCTTCTTCCCTAGATCTCTTTAGTTGGGGACTTTGGCTGAGGGTTTCTTCAGATGCCTCTGTCGAGGCCTTCTTATGGAGGTGGGGGAGGTGGAGGAAGCCTTGGAGACACTTCCCCACTTTGACTCAGCACTCAATATTTTCATTCTCCTAGCTCTTCCTACCTCCCCTCAGGCCCTAGGATCCGTAAAACTGCAGGAGTCTTTTGTTTGGGGTCCCTAAATAGGGACATATCTGCACTGATTACCTGACTCTTGACTGGTGTGCCATTCCACGGGGGAAAGTGCAATAGGGGGCAATTGGTACTTTCTTTGATTTTAGCCTCTTGCTTATATTATCATAGCAAGTGATTAAAGGCTTTACTGTTACTTCCATTTTGGCTTATTGGTTTAATTGACTACTTTGACACCTGGCAGTTCAGCAGAGTTCCTGACAAGTACTAGTCCTTGTTCCATCACTTCCTAGCTGAATAAGACTGGGCAAGTAACTGAACTTTCCCAGCCTTCAGTTTTCTTTCTGTAAAATGAATATAATGCAGGACTGGCCCAGTGGCACGGCAGTTAAGTTCGTACTCTCTGCTTTGGCAGCCTGGGGTTCGCTGGTTCAGATCCTGGGCATGGACATACACACTGCTTATCAAGCCATGCTGTGGCAGGCATCCTACATACAAAGTAGAGGAAGACAGGCAAGAATGTTAGCTCAGGGCTAATCTTCCTCAAAAAAAAAAAAAAAAAAGTAATGCTGTAATAGTATCTATTCCACAGGTTTGTTGGGAAGATTACATGAGATGATGCATGTGGTCAAATTTTTAATATGTATTAGCTATTATTAATAGTATTAGTAGAAATCTCACAATCTTCTGGAGAGATTGAGACATGAACAACGATTCAATGCACCTTCCACACCTACTCTGTATCAGGCCCTGGTTTTAGAGAGATAAGACGTACTATACTCTCCTGGCTCTCAAAGAGGCTTGGAATCTACCAGGAAGACACATGTGCAGCCACCCACAGCTGAAAAGGAGGAATGTACAAGATGACATGGGAGCTCAGAAAGGCAGTTCATTGATGAGGATAGTTTGGCTGAAAGAAATAGAAACCCAACTCAAATTGTCTTAAATAAATTGAAAAAATATTATTGCATGTAACTGAATGTTGAGAGATTCTGTTGCCCAATGATGCCATCAAAGACCCAGATTCTTTCCATCTTTCTGCTCTAATAGAGTTGGCTTCATTCTCAGACTGTGAAGAAGAAGACACAATATCCACGCACATTCAAATACGAAAATGTGTAGAAGAAGAAGAGAAAACATTTCTTTCTCTATCTCTTCTTAGGAGTAAATACTTTTTCTGGATGTCCAATAGCCAACATCTTTCTTATTGGCCAGACTTGAGTTATGTGCCTATCCTGTACAAATCACTGCCAAGAAAGAGATTACTTTAGAACCTGGAGCAGGGATGAGTTCAGCTTCTCTCAAAGCATATGGATACACGGGGAAGGATGGAAATCTGAATCAGATCAAGGTTGTGTTAGAAGTGGAGACAGGATGCATGTTTGGCAGGAACCAACCAGGTCCACTGTAAGCACCCAAATGTGTATGAGAGAGTCAAGAAACACACATACATACATACATAAATACTTACACGTGAGTTAGTACCCTGAACTGAGATTTGAAAGAGGTAAACTTTGACAGGTAGATAACAAGAGGGGATTGTTTTTGGTGGTAAAGAGTGTACTGAACAGGGAAGATCAGGTGCAAAGCCAAGGAAATATGAAGCAGCATGGGACCTTTGTTCCTCCCAAGATGGAGTAACAGGAAATAGATTTGCTCTCCCACCTGGAACCAAAAAAAGAAACAGAGAAAATGTGTAAAACAATGGTTTTCAAGACACTGGACATAAGGCAAGGAAGGATTATGATCCTTGAGAGATGGGAAACTAACAAGGTCAGTCATACAATTGTACCAACTTACTATTTTGAGAGTTTCCAGGTCATGGCACAGGGAGGATGTGCGATGTTTTTCTTTTTATATTTCTGCACAGTTAGGGCTTTCTGAACAAATTTTACTGAAACTTGGAATCTGATCCAAGAGCAAGTCTTAGAAGATAATTTACAACCCTACAGATAGTGAGAACTCCAGAGACATTTACAGAACTCCAGAGATATGTGTTTACATTTCAAGAGGGGATGAAACCTGGAGCATGGAAACATCTCTGAGTTGTAAATCTGGAGATACTGGGATTATTTTTCTCTGGAGGGATTTATTTACATTCCAAAACGTTAGAGCAAGACATTTACAAGGAGACTCTTTCAGATGTGGAAGGGGAGGCAGCTGCCTTTTTCTCTGATATACCAGCACCAAACATTTATTTTGCTGTGTCCTTCACCTATGGGCGAGTGATCTTGTCACTCACAGAGGACAAATTTTCATATCAGGTTCTCATCATGCTGCTCTGGAGACCTGGGGGAGTGACAATGCAAAGTTACTCTATTGATCTTGCTCTGAGTATAATAAGAAATCTATCTCTGATCCAAAAAACTCAATGTGCGTTAAGGACGAAATTAATGAAGATGAATATTAAAAACATAACAGAGGGGGAACCCAGGCAGAGTTTGGCAGTCTCCCTAGGAGATGGAACTGAGAATCTGGGGAAACCAAAGTGGTGGAGTTTGCCAGACAAAGTAACAAAGAAGAGATAGCTGCACAGGAGAACCCTGGAGATTTGTAGAAGCTTCTCTTTTGAATAGTCAGTAGGTTACTGATCAGTAGGTGTATGTGAGAAAACTACTCAAGGGTGGCTGTGTGAAACAATCCAAGAGGATTAGACAACAGTGGCTGGCAAGAATGTTGTTTATTCCCACAAGGCAGACTGGAAAAATTCACAGTTTATGGGGGATTGTGTTGAATACTCAGTAGTGAAGAATAATTAGCCCTAGATGGGAGTACCACTTGGGATCTGCCTAGCAAATCATAAGGGCAAGACCCAATAAGATCCAACTGTTTCTAGGTAACTAAACTGCATCCCAGAACACAGCTCATAAATATTTATAGGAGTGCAAAAAATACCTAGTACTCAGCAAGCTAAAATTCACAATGTCTGTCATTAAAACAAAGATTACCAGGCACACAAAGAAACACAAAACCATGATCTATAATTAGGAGAACAATTAATCAATCAAAATCAACCTGGAACTGACACATTGTAGAATTAGCAGAGAAGTACATAATTAAACACCATAGCTATATTTTATGTTTTCAAAAAGTTAAGTAGAGAAATGGAAGATATAAAAGAGACCCAAACTGAACTTCTAGAGATGAAAACCAGAATGCTTGAGATTAAAAAAAAAAAGTGTGGTATCAACAGCAGGTTATACATGAGAAAAAAATATAAGTGAACTTGAAGACACAGCTATAGAAACTATCCAAAATGAAACCATTTCTGTTTTAAATGAAAAGGGCATCAGTGAGTTGTGGGAGAACTTCAAGTGGCTGATATACATGTAATTGGCGTCCCATAAGACAGAAGGGGATGGGGGTGGAGGACTAAAAACTTTTGAAGAAATAATTGTTGAGATTTTCCAAATTTAATAAAAACTATAAGCAAAATCTAAGCACAAGAAATATGAAGAAGGCTACACCAAGGTATATAATAGTCAAATTGCTCAAAACCAATGATAAAGACCAAAATCTTAAAAGCAGAGAAAAACAATGCATTAAATATAGAGGAACAAAGACAAGAGTGGCAGCAGACTACTTGTCAGAAACAATGAAGGAACATGGTGTTAATATGTTTAGGGGATTATAAGCAACTGGTGTTGGTGATACATATGGGGAGGGCGTGAGAGGACAGGGAGCGGGCTGTAGCAGGAGATATGTCTGCGTAGGTTTGCTGAGATCAGATGATAAAAAATGCTGGTTGCCCTATTACAGATGCTAAAATTTATCCTGGAGGTTATGGAGAACCATTAAAAAATTTGGGGCAGAAAAATGTCATCAGATTTTCATGTTAGAAAGATCACTCTAATGACGTTGATTACACAAATGTGTTAACACAGGGATGGATGAATGAATGAATGGAAGAGAGTGGTTTGGAAGGTTGAAAGACTGGAGGAAGGAAGTGCTACCATGTGGAAGCTATTGTATTCACTTCATTTCATTTGTTTATTTGTTCAGCATATATTTGTTAAGTCCTCCCACGTACCAGACTGTGAACCAGCACCTTAAGATACCATGGTGAGCAAAGTAACTATCTATATAAAAGGCATGCTACTCTGTAAGTAAGTCGTAGATATCTGTTCACGTCAATATGAGTAGATAGATTTTTTTCTTTATAACAGCTGCATAGTATTCATTAACTCATTCAGCAAGTATTTATTGAATGCCTTTTATGTGCCTGGCTTTGGGTGAGGCACCAAAGATACAATAATGAATAAAAAAAATCTCCCTACATTTATGAAGCTTATGTCCTAGTTGGGGGTGAAAATAGAAATATAATAAATACGTAAATGCAAATATATATAAGGGTGCACCAGAGACCATCTCTTGGTGTGCAGCCAAGATCTACCCTTCATCTAGACTTCATCGTCAAGGCCAGATAGCTGGAGGCCTACTTCAGTGTCATTCCTGCCACCTCTTAACTTCGTGTGATCAACAACATCGTGATTGTGTATGTTACCATCATGCGTAGTCAGGAAGAGTAAGTAATTCAAGGAGGTATGAATTTCAGATTTATTGTTAATATATAAAATTACTATCAAATATTGGCCAGCATTTTTTTTGGAGGGAAAATTTCAGTGTCTGTTTTGTATGCTGAAAAGTTATCAATTGATTGAAGTATAAATGTACATTTATTATTATAAGAGAAAAAGAATTAGTGGTGGTGGTCAAAGTTGATAATTTTATGTAAAAAGACAAACGTTAAGTATTTTCAAATAGTTTAATAGGGAAAAAGATAGTTAATATAAATGATGAGAGAGTGTGTTATCTACATAATTTTAGAAAATGTATATATTTGCGCTAATAAATGTTTCTAAAAACATAAATAGCAATAATAACATTATTGTGTTACTAATAATAGTAAGTGTAGTAGTAAATGTAATAATGATCAAGATGATTAGGTTGTATCATTATTCTAATCCTGGTAGATTATATGCTAATATTCATAATATTAAGCAAAATAATTTTTAAGAACTATATTTAAATTTTAGTTATTTAATTCCATGTAGACCATGACTGTTTTATAAAAATGGCTTATTTGGGATTTCTTTACATCTTGTGAGGATGGATTAAAAGTAGAATATTAACTTCAGCACTTCAAAATTTCACGGGGATGAAAGACTCCGTAATCATGTTCAACAACATCCAAGAAAAATGATCTTCGATTAAGACATAATTAAGAATATGAAGAAAGTAAAATGTTAGGGAAAAATGAGATATCTAAAACGCATTTTGTTTCCATAACAAGTCTAGAAACCGACTCTATTAGAATCCTTTCAGAAGATGATTCTTTATAGTTAGGAGTTTATGAAGATTAAACTTTCAATAAAAGAACTGTGAAAATGATTTTTATAGCCTGTCTACAATTTTCAAAAGTTAAAGATGAAGGAATTTTGAGGCATGCACATGAATCTTAGATAAAAGTTCCTTCTAGAAAACACACTGCTGAAAATCTCTTTTTCTGAATTATATCTGCTTTGAACACAAAGGCAGTAACATCGTTAAATGTACTACTTACGTAAATCATACATTAGACATTTGGGCATGCAGAGACAACCAGATGTATTTTTTAAAGTTTGACAGCCTGTGGATTAATGATAAATTCAACTCTGTTTCTGTTTACTAGCTTGCCAAAAGGTGTCAGGTCCCTCACAGCCAACAACGTAGTGAATCTGATTGAAGAAATATTTATTGAACAGAAAATAAGAAAAGGAATTGTCATGTGGTTGACACTGACAATGGAATAGACATGGTGAAGGCTGTATGTGACTCAGGAGTCACAATCGATATTTTGTTCACACCCTTTAGTTGTGTGTTTGGAAAGTAATTATAGCACCAAAGAATATAACAGGATTACTGAACCATAAGCAGGAGGTGGTGGGCCACTGTCAACCTTCTTCTTCAACCAAAGAGAAGTTTCATGACCTACAAAAAAGTTTTGAACTATCTTGTCAAGAACATATACAGGTGTTCAAACAGGATGGAATAAGAACTATTAAATTTTAAAAAAGCCTGCTTAAAAGAAAGACTTAATGTTATATCTGGCAGACAAAAATATCAGTGTGACAGGATTTGCTATCAGTCAAAGGGTTGCTTGAAGAGAAAGTAGTTTGTTTTTAGAACCCACTGAAGAAATGATTGATATCAAGTATACTGAATGTGCAAATATTTCTTACATGATTCTCCTAACATTTGACTGCAGAGAAGCTGCAGATATTGGTGCTCATGCAACAAAAACTGAAACACAGATGGAAAGTCAGAGCTAATTTTGCTATCTTAAAAGAAAGTTACATTATTCTGTTGCCATATTTCTAGATCCAAGGTTTAAGGAAAGATTTTTGAAAGTGATTGTGTGAACAGTAAACCCATGTAAAAATATTAGAAATATCGTATATCAGCACAGGCAACAATCTTATAAGATCTTCTGAAAATGGTCAGAAAGCATCTTTCTCAGGCAATGACCAGAGTTTGTAGGATTGGTTCCATGACATATATCACCACCATCAACTGAACAAACATCAAATCCAGGAGTTGAGGAGATAAGTTTTTACGTGAACTATTATTAAAAAAGAAGAAAGCCTTAGTGGTGACATCACTATCAGCAGCGCCCTAAAATGGAAGAGATTGCCCTCGAATACCACCTTCAGTTAAAAGTGAGATCCTTTTGGTTATGGTGACTGTTAAGAGCCAAGAAATTATAATTCTTGTACTATAAGATCAAAACTTTAAAAATTTGAGTACTAAGTTAGAAAAAATTTCTGAGATCAAGTTTCATATTTACTGTTTAGTCCAGCAGTTAATTTTATGTTTGTTTTAGACCTATATTAATTGTAATAGATAAAAATGATGGTGGTTTGGACTGAGATAGTGGCCTTGAAGAGAGTGAGAAATGATTAGGTTTTGAATACATTTCGGAGTAGAACTGATAACATTTGTTGATAATTAGGTATAGGATGTGACAGAAAGAGGGAGTTGGATGACCTGAAGATTTTTGGCTTGAGCAACTGGCTGAATAGAATTGTCATAACCTGAGAAATAGGACAAAAAAGAGATACTTTGGATTGGAGGTGAGAGATGATGGATCTAAGAGTTTGGTTCTGAATATGTTAAGTTTGAGACTTTTGACTGCCTTCTTAGCATCTTTTCTTGACTGTCTCAACACCTCCAGTACATGTCCCAAATGACTACTCATCTGCTCCTTAAACTTGCCTTACCTGATGTCTTCTCCATAGCAATTGTTGGCAACTCTATCCTTTTCCAGTGGCTCAGGCTACAAACCTCGCAGTCAGCCTTGAATTCCTTCCTTTCTTCTTTCCTCCTTCCCTCCCTCCCTTCCTTTCCTTTCCTTTCCTTTCTTTCTTTCCTTCTTTCTTTCTTTCTTTCTTTCTTTCTTTCTTTCTTTCTTTCTTTC